>NC_074708.1:23740890-23925549 GCF_024334085.1 Lutzomyia longipalpis
AAAAATTTAGCAGATCTGGAAAGGGAATTAAATTACCTTTCCAACGACTATCCATTCATCAAAATCGGTGCACTAGCGGCCGAGATGCAAGAGGTCAAAGTCAAAATTTGTGAAATCGAGAAAAATAAGCTTTTTCCTAGCTTTACCAAAATGGCTGCCAATAAATAACGGGTTAACCGATTTTCAAAAATTTGCCAGTTTTGGAAAGGTGAGAAATGTACCTTTCCAAAACTAATAAATTTTTGAAAATCGGTTAACCACAGCCGGAGATATAGCCACTTGAAATTTGCCTTCAAAAATACCCCATTTTTCCTTGCCCGGAAACTTTTTTAGGGTAGTGTATATACCACACATAGTTATTATATATATTGCAAATCGATTTGCTGTGGGTGGGCTGATGGAAAATGCATATTTGCAGTGGGAATGGGTTAAATTTGAGAAAATTCCAATGCAAGGGTTAGAGATTATTTTGCATAACTAAATATATAGTCAATAAATATTTGATTTATTGTTAGAAACTAAAATATTTTCCACATAGTTTCACTTTAATTGTTGTATAAATAAAATTAAATTTTAGTTTGTAGCAGCTAATTCCAAGAGAAATTTCCATTGCAATTTTTCATGGGTTTTAATTAAAATTTGAGAGAATTCATTTAGTAGAATGAATATAATTTAAAGGAGTAAAAGAAAATATTTTCCTGGGCCTTTTCACAGATTTCTGATTTTGTCCTAACTACTTAAAAATATTATCTTTTAGATTTTACAGCTAATTTGTTTAGAAGAATACAAAAAGCTTAGTAAACGAAAAGCTTTTAAAACAAGGGGAGTTTATCTGAAAAATAAAATATGTATTCGAGTATTCGGAAATGATTAAATTTATTTGAAACAATTCAGTATTATTCGGAATATTTAGAAAAAAATGTTTTAATTGGAAAATCAGAAAATAGTCAATGAAATTATTAAAGTAATAAAAAAAGAAAAAAAAAGACACAAAACTCTTTTAAATTTCATAAAAGTGCATGAAACCATATTCAAAATGTTATTCCCGTACGTGGAAAATGATAAAAGTGAAAAATTTAGAGAAAATATTAAAAATAACATTTTAATTCTTATTTAAATGACAATCTTTATTTAAAATTAGCAATATTAGTTAATTATTCGCAGAAGAAAAGCTATATTTATTATTTACAGATATTCGGAATAAATACCAAATATTGGCCAGATAAGCACCCCTTCTCACACCCCTTGTTAAAAATCATTTCTAAATTTTTTTTCAAAAGAAAATCATTAAAAAGTAATAATTTCAAGCTTTTCTAATTAGCAAATTTATTGGCAAATCAATACAATGTCGAAGATGAGAAAGAAAAAAAAATTGAGTGTTGCATGCTGTGTCAAAAAAAATCACATAAAAAGCACCATAAGCATTGAGTTTATAATTTTTTAATCCCTTCATGATGATGAATAAAAATGAAGATATTTTTTACTAACGAGCGCACCATTTGCACGTTTTAATTGTTTAGCCCAATCGCCACGTTAATGGCTTTGCTGCACAGGTAAAAAATGCCAAAAAAAGAACTTTAACAATGTTTTTCTCCTCCAGCACCAAATGCGATAAAAGGGATAATAATTGTGTGATTATGCGGCGACAAATTGCACACACACTGAATGCCAAAATTATCTTCAATTATTAAATTTTTCTTTGTGTGTAAATTGATAAATAAAAAAATAAATAAAAGAAATTAATCGTGCTGCATCTTGAGATGTGGCAAGAGATGTGGAAAGCAATGTAATTGGGAATCAAGAGATAATGAATTTTCTCAATATGCTTGCAGGCAAGGGTACCAAATGTTTGGGGTGACGGTGTCATTTGTGGCAACACGGTCGGGACTTTTGCGTTGGGTCGATCACATCACACATCCAGTGGACTCACCCGAACCGTAAGCAGCACTCCCCCCATATTGCAAAGCTTAATCCCCAATTCTCATTTTCATGCCACATTTAATTCGTTCTTCTTGTTTTCTCTATCTGCTACAAATGCAGACACTTCAGTGAGACCAATACCCGAGCAATGGATATGACGTGGTACAAGAGAGCCGTGGATCAGCATGCCATCGAACCGGATAGCTTTGTCTTCAGTGTGCCCTTTGACTCGGGCTACACGGGGAAGAGCAATGCCACCCTCGTAACGGCCGCTCATGCCATCTTCATCGACCACAGAGGTCACAAAGCCCCCGCAGCCGTTGTTGGGTTGCAATTTCAGCATGATTCCCTTGCGAGGCATTTCATCAACATCACCTCTGCGGTAAGTCTTGGGCAATACGCGTGGTGCAGAGAGTTGTTGGAAAATTCAAAGGAAACTGTTGAGAGTTCAAAAAAACCTCTAACATAAACCATTTAATTTATTTTAATCTTCAGTGTACGGCAGGTCCGTGTGGGAAAACATGCGCCAATGATGAATTGGATTGCTATCTTCTCGATAATCATGGCTTTGTTCTCCTGTCGGAAGATTCCGAGCACACGGGGAGATTTTTTGGGCAAATTGATGGCACAATAATGGATTCATTGGTACAAGATAGAATCTACAGGAGAGTCCCATTGATGGACTACCAGGGTGCCTGCTCAGATCGCGATAGTTCCTTCACAGCAGCTGGACCACAAGTTAAACCCCCAAAACCATTCTCATGGCTCCTTGACTATGCTCTCTCCTTTGCGGCAACATGGCTCTCCTTTATGCCAGCTCCAATTTCTACCGCATGGACACGTGGACGCTATGGGCCGGACTACAGAGAACCCGAAGATGAGGATCTCGACATGAACTACTCCGATGACTACGACAGCAATTTTGACTATCCCCCCATTGATAGTGACTTTGTAACAGCACCGGAAATTGTGAGTAGCAGAGACTTCTTTTTTTTTTTTAATTTTCTTTTCCTCCAGAGATGGCAAAATTTTCTTTTTATTTGAAGATCTTCGAGAGACCAACACAACCACCACCGAGACCCCCAACACCACCCCCAATTCCTCGTGTTGTCCCAGATCCCAACAATGCCAGGCCGTGCGATCTGAAGACGGATCTGTACATCCTGCAACCGGAGAGATTAAATAGCAGCGGGCAGAGTAATCCGCTCAAGGGGAAATTGACAAATTGTCACTCCTCGGGCTGCGAGAGGCCCTTCAGTGTCCAAAAGATCCCACACAGTAACCTCATTCTTCTCGTGGTGGACACACTATGTCCGTGCGGATCGAAACAGCTGGACATTGAGCCACAGGAAGTTACAGGCGGACGTGGTGAGTTTATATTTCGTTTTAACTAAATTAATTTGATCATTATTCCCTGCTGAATTATTTAGAGAATTTCTTGAGTTTTTTCTCGTGAACTGGGACGTAGCAAGGGGAGTGATAAAGATTTTTTTTACTTTATTTTAAAGACGTTGAAAATTGATTAAAAACCAGTTGATACCAGCTTTCAATGTATGATCATTCTTTTCTAACGTTTGAAATATTTTTGAACGTTTGACGTCTTTTTCCTAACGTTTGAAGATTTATTTTTTATACTTTGACTAAGTTTTTAAGATTAGTTTCTCTGGTTTGATTATTCTTTCCTAAACTTGACGCTTTTTTCAAACATTTCACATATTTTCCTAACGCTTGACGTTTTTTTTCTTTTGATGCTTTTTTTCCTGACGTTTGACATTTCTTTAATAGCTTTGTGCATTCTCTTTAGACGTTTGATTAATAATTTCTAAACTTTCGTATTTTTTTCCGTCTTTGACGATTCTTTTCTAACAAAAAGACAAATTTTTGAACGTTTGACGTTTCTTTCCTAACGTTTGATGATTTATTTTATGATCTTTGATGATTTTTTCCTGCCTTTGACACTTCTTTTCTATATTTGACGATTTTTTTACTAAAGTTTGAAGATTAGCTTTTAAGGTTTGATTATTCTTTCCTACATTAGATGCTTTTTTTTCTAACATTTGACATATTTTCTGAACGCTTGACGTTTTTTGTTTTTTAACTTTGATGCTTCTTTTTTGACGTTTGACGTTTCTTTTATATCTTTAACAGTTCTTTTCTTACGTTTCATGATTTATTTCTAAGAATTTGATGAGTCTTTTCTAACAATTGTCGATATATTTCTATGCTTTTATGATTCCTTCCTAATTTTGACACCTTCTTTTTACAGTTTGACATAATTTAAATATTTGATGTTTCTTTACTTTCTGTGAGAATTCTTTTAAGAGGTTTAATTATTAATTTCCAAGCTTTTAGTAATTTTTTTCTGTCTTTGACGATTCTTTTCTAACATTTGACATATTTTTATACGTTTGATGATTCCTTGCTAATTTTGATGCTTTTTTTCTAATATTTCACAAGTTTTCTTAACGCTTGACGTATTTTATTGTTCAAAGTTAGACATTTTTGGTTGTTTTAGAATTGAAGTTCCTTTTTTACAGTTTTTAATGTAGTTTTTAGCTTGAAGAAAAATTAATTTGATCTCTAAAGAGAAGCCTGAACTTTCTGAATTATAAGGGGTGTTTTAAACACCCAAACAACCTCCCTGGCTACGCCCTGCTGTTGAAGAAGCTTCTTTAAAGCCTCTTTCTTTAAAGAAATCCTTAAAAAATATGTTTTGTCTTCAAATTTTTCAACAATCACAATTACAAGGATTAATAAATTAAATTTTCTGTGATAATCTCCGATAAACTCATTGAGAGACAAGAAAAATAATCTAAAAGAATAAAAAACGCGGAGAAAGGTAAAATGAAGCATTTCGAGCAGTTTATAATTTGTAATTTGAATCTTCCGCAGGTGCTTGTGGTACGAGGCGACAGGCGAAGGAGAATCTCCCGCGGCAGCGACCGCACAAGTGCATAAATTACCATCCGGAAGAGACGGTGATTCAGCAGTGTGGCCATGCCACGAGGCAGGTAATTAATGCATCCCTCCTGTCTACAATTTTCACCTTCACCCTTCTGTGGACCGTGACGCACGTGTGATTCCAGGTGTACTGAATCCACCCACACAAATAATAAGGACAAGTGTGTATAAAAAAAGAGTTATTTAACGTTTGAAAGAAAATTTAGCAAAGAGCTAAAAAAATAGAAGAAAAAAAAACCAAACAAAAAATCACGAACGGGTTCTATTTAGTTTTACTACCGAAACATCGATGGTATAAGAGTTTAAAATGTAAAATGAAATTTAAAAAAATGTAATTCTTAAGATGAAATAAGGGGGTGGTTTTCAAATGAATTTCAAGAGAAAATGCAAAATAAAGAAACCCCCAAAAAGCAAAAAAAGTGGAGAAAATGTAAAGATTAAGAGGTATTGAAAGAAGTAAAAGAAAAAAATGTTAATTTAAAAAGAAAAAAAATGTGGTACCTTTATTGTATGACTGACTGTCTACTATTTACAATAAATTAAAAGAAAAAAGAGAAAAGAAAATGAATAAAAAATTGACGAACAATAAATGTGTGAATGAATTAAATTAATTATACATTTTCAATTATGTGTGAACATGATGTGCAACAAAAAACCCAAAATCTTGAAAGAAAATTGAAAATTTTTAATAAAAAAAAATTGTGTGGTCATGAACTTTTAATCTCTCTTTAATTTTTAAGAGGAAGATTAAATTAAATGAAAAAAACGCGCGAGAACAAAGTTAATTAATTTGTGAGACAATAAAAGGACAAAAAACAAATGGAAACAATTAGAGAAAATCAATTAAAAAAAATTGAAGGAATTTTTCTTCATTAAAAAAAAGAAAATTAGTAGAAATTAAATTTCTATAAAAAATAAATTAGATTTCTAAGTTATCGGGTCGGGGTAAGTTAGTTACACACAAAAATTGTATTTATTAAGTAAAATAAATTTACATTTTATTGAATATGTTTTGCACTCTGTAAAAAAAAATTTAAAAGGCAACCACGCATTCAATGGCCATTTGAGCTCTTTATCGATTGAGCCCTGCGGCGCATTGAATACCGATTAGGTGGGAAAAAAATCGCAGCATTAGAGCATGTTTTAATAAATAAAATTTAATTGTAATAAGTGAAAATTTAGTCAAAATAAATAATAAATTAAATTACTTTTAGTCCAATTCGTCGCGGTGACAAATTGATTTTTAAATGAAAAAAAAAACTCATTTTCAGAATCGAAATGAATTTTTTTGAAATAAATGAAAATTAAAAAGAAAATCTCTCCGCCAAAATGAAAATAAAAATTTAAGCGGGAACGCGAAGAAAAATATGTTTAAAAAATACAGGGCTTAATATTGGAGTAAATAAGATTTTAGTTAAAGACAAAAATTTAAAAAAAGAAAAAGCAAAATTCGACGAATAAAAGAATCTCTTGACGCACACAAAATTGGCCACAAATTCTTCAAAAAAATAATTATTAATTTTTGCAGTGAAATAGAAAAGGTGGAACACACAAGAGATACGATCCTGTATGACAATTTTTAAAAGAAATGAAATTGAAGAGAAGAAATTGTTACTGTAAATATATTTGATGACGTACGGAGAAAGAGAAAATAATGTTAAGGAGATTTTAAGGAAATCTAATAGTGAAAAAAAGGAATGTTTCAGCGAAATGAGGATAATTTGATGTGATGTGTTAAAGGAAAAAAATCAGAATCATCCAAAACACTGAGCAGAGAGAATTTGAATTTTTTTAAGGAAAAATTTTTCTAAAAAAAAAATCTGCAAATTTTTAATTATAACTAATTAATTAGATTTAGCAAAAAATGGATGGAACAGTATAAAGCGAAAGAACGGTAAGTAAAACTTACGGGCTGTGATTCTTTCTTTGTCAGTGAAATGTGAAGATGGCTGAAAATTGAGGATGGGCAAATTTTGAGGAGAGACTTACTCGCGAGCCGAATCACAGCCAACGCGCTGAAATTTTGAAGAAAGTCTGAATCGTGGAGGGCGTTGGCTGTGATTCGGCTCACGAGTGAGTCTCTCCTCAAAATTTGCCCCTCCTCAATTTTCAGCCATCTTCACATTTCACTGACAAAGAAAGAATCACAGCCCGTAAGTTTTACTTACCGTTCTTTCGCTTTATACTGTTCCATCCATGCTATATTTAATTTTTATCTTTGCAGTTTATATATATTTATCTTTGCATTTTTATATGTATATATATAATGTATACATATATCTATGCATTTATATATATTTTATTTTATTTTATATGTGTATATATAAAACGCCCCGCTTCGCGGGGCGTTGGACTTATGCAACTCAAGATATGACATGTAAACTTTAAAACGCGATATCTCCGGAACGGCTACATAGATTTTCTTCATTTTTGGCATGGTGATAGATACTATAGTCAACTATAACATATTAAAATATGAAGCAATTCTATAAAGCGGTGCTCGAGATATTCATCGAAAACTCATCGAAAATTTTGTTTTCGATTTTAGCACCACTTGCGGACATTTTTTGAACTTGCGATGTTCCGAGCAGTTGTAGGGCTCGTTAATATCTTTCATTTGAGCCCAAGTTGATCAAAATCGGTCAAGCCGTTCTCGAGTTATGGCCGATTTTCGATGAAAAATTGTGGCGGCCATATTGGCTAAACGGCTTGGCCGATTTTCGAAAATGAGGTATCGTTGGAAAGGTCTAGATGGCCCCTACAACATATCAAAATTTCAGACTTCTAGCTATAATAGGGACTGAGATATAGCGAAAACAAAATTTAGGGGTTATTCAAAATGGCGGACGGGGGGGTGGGGGGTAAAATTTGACATCATAATCAGACGTCTTCCGGTCGATATTTAAACTTTGCCGTTGACCGCATGTCTCTATCTATCACCGTTCTCTTGTAATTTAGCGAAAGGTTCCGGCCGGCCGGCCGGACGGCCGGACGGCCGGACGGACGGACGGACCGATTTTTGGCGCATACGTTTTTTGGAATGTGGGGACCCTAATTCGTGCTCATCCCAAGTTTGAGCCCGATCTGACGACTTTGCATTTTTGAGTGTACACAGAAGCTGTGCTTCTTTTAAGAAAGAATCACAGCTAAAAAAAGCGTAAAAATAAATTTTTAATTTTAAAATTGAACCTCAAAAATCACAAATTTTTAAAGAATATTAAAAATTCTTGCAAAAGATATTTAAAGATTTTTTTTAATCTTCTGCACAGAATTTTAGACATTTCCTAATTTTTTTCTTCTTTAAAATATTACAAATGGAATCCTTTTTGGCTGAAGCAAACACTGTACAGAGTCTTCCATTAAAAAAAAGTAAAGAAAAGGTGAGATTTAAGGATATTAAAAAAAATATTATAGTGTGAGAAAGAAAGGAATAATGAGAGATATTATTGATTTTCAAAAGAAAAAAATCTTAATTATATTTGAGAGAAAACATGAAAGACATTAATTAAACAACAAAAAAATATTATTAAAAATTTCTAATGAAAAAAAAAAAACTTCGCGAAGCGTCAGACAGCAAAAGAAAACAATTTACATTATACAGATTATACTATTGCTATTATACAATATTACCAATTATACATATTTACAAAATACATATTTAAAAAAAATGAAAACTCACATAACAGATCACTATATACAAATTCAAAAATTTAACAAAATAATAATTATTTCTATTTTATTTAATTTCTCGCAATAAAAAACAGACGATAAGACTTTTGCACTCTGCAAATTTTGCTTTTCTTTTTTTTTTAACTTTTATTATTCCAACGCTAATTATGAGATTTTTCTTTTCTTCATACAGACACACACGAATAGAAAAAAAATACTTTTCTTGTTTAGAACAAACAAAAATATTTATAAAAATAAATAAATAAATCTTGCACAAAGAGAAACAAGAATAAAAACACATTTTTTGATTATTGCAAAGTTATAGGTGATTGATGGGGGTTGTAACATTTTAAGAAATGAAGAAAAAACACAGAAAATTAAGAAAAAAATACACTAAATAAAGAAAGAAAAAAAACTAGACACCAACTAATAAGAAAATTTCCTGAACACACAAACACACACAAAAAAAATTAGATAGAAATTCAATATTGAAGGAAAAGTATCAGTATTCTAATGTAATTAATTAAAAAAAAAATGAAAAGAAAAATGAGAAGAAAAATACGAAAGAGAAATAAATTGTTGTGAAAAAGATAATTTTTTCAAATTTTCAGAGAGAACAAATCACTTTTTTTCAATAATTGTAAAATTGAAAATCCTCAAATATTCTCAATTTTTCTATAAACATTTTTGCCGTAAAAATAATTGTTTTTTCCTTCTAAATAGAACAAAATCCTCTTTAAATTGAAAGAATCCAAAAAAAAAGAAAACTTTGTGAAAATCATATCAAAGAAAAATTTAATTCAGAAACTACGAAAAAAACGCAAACTAAAGGATCAATTGAAATCATATCTACATGTAAAGAAGTTCTTATAGGAGAAGAGAAATTAAGAGAAAAACAGCTTAATTGCTACCTACCAAGAAAAAACTAAGGACAAGACCGATATTGCACTCAAAGTGCAATGAAAAAAAAGTTAATGTTTTTTGCGAAAACCCACCCAAATAATATTAATAAAATGAAAAAAAGAAAAACAGTCTAAAAAAATGGGAAAAAATGAAGAAAAAAAAACTTTGCAGAATTATTAAAAAAGAAAAAATAAGAAAAATCCTCATTCAAAGATTTTCCATCGTTTTAATGCAAAAATCAGAGCATTTTAGTGTCACCGTAAATTAAGCTAAAAGGCATTCAACATCAACTTCTTAAATGTGAAAAAAAAACAGTCTAATTGTGTTTGAGAAAAAAAACGTGGTCAAGTCACTTCACACATTTTAGAGAAGAGATCAGAAAATTATAAATTAAAAAATAAAAGTATTGTAATTATAGGAAAAATCTTTTATTTCACAATTTTTTTTTTCATTTAATAATCTGTACAATTTGTGGCAAGATTCGTCGGTTAGGGAAACGTATTTTGAGATTTCTTCAATGCCTTTCCCAGTTTGGATGATCGAGTGATTTCCGAGTAGAAATACTGATGAAAGACCTTTAAGAAAAATTAGGAAGAATTTTTATTTTTTGCAAAAAAGTTTTATTTAAATTGTTTAATGTTTTCTCAATTCTTTATTTTACTAAATATTTTTTTATGCAGTATATGAAAAAAATTTATATATTAATGAATGCGGAAACGAAAAATCGATTATGAATTGAAACGTTGGGTGAAAACTAGTTAGAAAGACTTAATATTTCTTAAGTTTTCATAAGATTCTTTAGGTTTCCTTAAGAATGTCTTGAATTTTCATAAGATTTCTTAAGATTACTTATAAAGAAATTTAAGATTTTCAAGAAATCCTAATTTTTGCTGAAGAAAACTTAAGAATCTTAAATATTTGTTAAGAAATCTTATGAAAATTTGCGACATTCTTAAAGAAACTTAAAGAATCCTCAATTAAAAATTAAAGAAACTTGAAGAATCTTAAAGATACTAAAGAATCTTAAAGAAAGCAAAAGAATCTTAAAGTAAACTTTAAGAATCTTATAAAAACTTAAGACATTCTTAAAGAAACTTAAAAAATTCTAAAGAAATTTAAAGAATCCTCAAGAATCCTAAAAAATCACAAAGAAACTTTAAGAAACCTAAAGAATCTTAAAAAAAACTTAAAGAATCTTATGAAATCTTATGAAAACTTAAGGCCTCCTTAAAGAATCCTAAAGAAACTTAAAGGATCTTAAAGAAACCTAAAGAATCTTCAAGAATCTTAAAAAAAAACTTTAAAAATCTCACAAAATCATGTTTAATTAACCGCAATTTCTTTAAATCGAATCTTAAAAGCAAATTCTTTAATAAAAAGTTGTCAAAACTTACCTTGAGGCAGGCTAGTCGTCGCATGAGCTGATCATTGGTATTTGGGACTCTATTGAGGACGTTGATGAGGGCTTTGTACTGCGATTGGAATGGGATTGTGGGATTTCTGTATGAGATAATCTTCTCGAATTTCACCACAGCCTCCATGGGTTTCAGTGTGCTCTTCCTGCGTGACGATCCTGAGGCCTGTGGCGTTAGTTGAGGCACTTCCTGGACTTCCTGCGGGGGATCCTCATTCACGCAGTACATGATATTCTCTCCGGTGTCTTCCTCATCCTCCTCCTTGTCATCTTCTGAGGATTTATTTGAAGGAGTTTGTTGTGATTCGAGGAAATGCATACGGAGCTGTGGGAATTCCGCCAGGGCATCCTGATTCTCATCCATAAAATCGCTGGCATACTTTGGCCGGCGAGAGGGTTTTTCAGGCACGGGTGCATCATCTTCTGCATGCGCCCTGGCTGATTCTGTGTCCTTCCCGAGACGTATCTTCTTCTGCAAATCACGTTTTTTGTCCTCATAGCTCTCATTGTCCTTCTCATCCTCGTAGTAGACACTCTGTCGTCTCTGGCGGGTTTTTACGGAAGCACAGATGCTACTCGCATACGATCCATCATTGTTGAAGCTTGAAAAGGTCTTCCGGCGGCGACGAATCTTCTTGGGAGCTGGAAGGGCATCTACCTGTGGCTCTCGAGCTGTTTCCACTGATTCCTGAGAGTCTTTTGCCTCTTTTTCCAGGTCTTGTGTTTCTTGATTCTCCTCTGGGTCATCTGGGAGGATCATTTCTTCTGTTTCACGTTTTTCCTCACACTCTGTTGCTTCCAAGCTTTTCATCTCTTCCGATTCCTCCGTTTCCACAGCTTCCGGAAGGTCCATTACTAGATCTCCATCCTCTGGAGTTTCATCCATTTTTGAATCTTCTAAATTTGACGACATTCCTTGAGATTTTCCTTTCCTTCCTTTGTTTTTCTCACAATAAAACTTTTCTGGACTGGAATATAAACATAAACAAGAGTCTTGCGCATGAGAAATTTGAGGTTACTTCCGCTTCTTGTTTTTTTTTTTCATTTTAAATTTTCTTTTATATTAAATTTAGTTAATTTTCTGTTAAATTTAATAATACAATAAGTTTTATTAAAGAATAATTGAAAGAAATCAGAAAAAAAAGAAATGATAAATGAAAAATTAGCCGGCATTCATAGTATGTGCACGCCCCTGGAAATTTCCCATCAAGTTTGAGTAAAGTTCGTTTGTGAGACGCCAAAATTTCCAATTTCCTGCCAAAAAAAGTATTTAATTTGCAAATCTCCGGCTACAGGATGGAAGTTTACGAATTCACAAAGACCTACGAGGAGAGGTATCATGAGATTCAGCGTGTTTTCCAGAAGAAGGACAATCCCATTCCAGCATCGCGAGTTCGTTTGGAATTTCTCATTTTCCTGGAAAAGTTCTTCAACATTCCAGGTAAGGATACCACAGATTGTCTCTCCAGGGAGTATTCTTAATTTTTGTGCTCATCAGAATGGCAGGCCTTGTGGAAAATCCCACGATTTCGCTGCGAGAAGATGAACTTGAAATTCCCATCAAATATTCTGGGTTTGGTGTCATCGGTGGACTTTACAACCGGCATTGGGAAGTTTTCCCCATGTGTGGATGATTTGCCGGAAAATGAGGAACTCGAGGAGGAGTACAATGTGCCAATTGAGCAGCTGTGGGTGAGCATGGAGCAGGATGATCCGAAATTCAAAGCTGACGAAGCAGCTGAAGCCATTGATGCTTTCCGGTACTTCCTCACGTACATTTGGCTCCCCTGGGATGCTCAGGAGTCCGATCATGTGGACTATTTCGGCAAATTTGTCCTCATGCGCCTCCAAATGCTGTGTGACATGAAAACCGGGAAGATTCGTCGCTCAACAGCTGCTCACATCCGGGAACTTCTCGTTGAGACACGTCGCCTGAGTGAAATACGGGATATTGTGCAGGAAGATGAGCCCTCAGAGGAGCTGCCCAAAGTGGAGATTCTCGTGAAGATCAATGCACAGCTGAATCTCCTGCAGGCGAAGCTGACAATGCTGCAGGATGCCTCCCTGAGAGAAATCTACGAAGCAGCTCATCTGGATATTCCTGATAAATATGATTTTATCATTGTTACGGAGTCTCAGGATAGATTATCCGATATTCTCGGGCATGTGGGGAATATTGATTCCGGGAGATTCTGCAATACCCTCCAGAATGCTCTGATGTCCTCAAATGCAAGCGATAGGATCTACATTGGCTCAGGGAAGCACACAATTGGCTTCCGGGAGTATTTCAATAGTTCCGGATCAATTTGTGGTGTGAAGAAACTTGAGAATGTGCCCGAAAGAACGGAGGGTGGTCTCAAACCACAGGATGTACCAATTGTATGCTCAGAGATGCAGGATCACTTCCTGTTTGTCTGCAATGGGGAGTTTACCTTTGAAAATATCCTCTTTGACTGCAGCAACGTCAAGTACGGCTTCATCTGTCAGGATCAGGCCAAGCTCACCCTCCGGAATTGCATTATTCGCGGCAATATGAGGCAGAGTGAATGCGGAATTGATCTTAAGGGTAAGCTCGGATTTATGCTGCTTCCCCCTGATCTTGTAACAATATAACTCTTCCTTTGCAGGCAGTGGATCAGCCATCCTGGAGAATTGTCTCATCATCGACTGTTTCTACGGGATTGGCATGAAGAGTGGCACAAAAGTCGATCTAATCGGCACGGATATTGTTCGATGTGAATATGGGATCTTCCTGGAGGATGACTGTGATGTTACCCTTGAGAATTCCAACTTCCGCGAATGCACAAATTTCGGGATTTATCTGGAGAACGTGAAATGCAACGGCGAGATTGATGAGCGAGAATTTAGCGATCTTGCCGATCTTCAGTGGTTTGTTAACCCTTTTAATCAACGAATTATTTTCAATTTTTATTATTAAATTTTTATTTAATTTTTTTTCAGTCTTCCGGGCTTCCAGATTTCCGGAAATTGTGCAGGAAATGCCCTAATTGAAGCGGAAAAGATGGATGTGGAAGTTGTGGATGTTACTGGGGATGATTGAGGGACTTGTTGCATTCCGGAAGTTGCTTGTAAATTGATTGAAAATCTATTTTTTTTTATTCGGAATTTATGTTACGTACTAATGCTAGTTGATATTATGTGAAGAATTTTAAAAGAAATATATTATTTTTTCATTAAAATGTTTTTTTTTTCTGTTTTAAAGGAGTTCATGCACTGATCATGTAAAAACTTCCTCTATCGCAGAACAATTTTGAAACATTTCATCTTGTAGAGAATCAAAAAACATTGAAAAATTGCGAGAAAAACTTCACAATTTCCACTGAGATCGCATAAAAAATAAATCAAATAAAGATTGCAAAAAACGTTCAGCGTCAAAAATCTTTTATTTCTATTTCATGAACTTTTATCGTAAAAGTCGTCAAAAGAATCTTTTATAAGATAAAAAAATATTTTACGCAAAATATCGATTTTTTTTGTAATAAATTTTTTATCAGTTTGGATAAAACCTTTGAAATGATCATTACAAATTATTCCACAAAATTGTTAAGAATTTATTGAATGCATGATGGGCAGAATTAGTTTTTTTTTAATTATTTGTTTATTTAATAAATAAATTATTTAGTTATTAAGTTAATAATCAGTAAAAACTAAACAAAAACATGATTTTGCTTTCATAATTTTAGTTTAGTTTGAGATCATTTTCTGTCAGATTCATAATTTTACACATCATCAAACGGCATAAAATAGCTTAAAACGCTTATAGAAGGACTTCTAAAACTCACTTTCATCATAAAAGAAAAAACTCGATAAAAACATTCACCCTGAATACCAATTTTATTTTATTTTTTATGGTGATTACCAAAATTACGTTTTATCATAAAAATAAAAGATTTTTTTTACGCTGAATATGGCCCTTAGTGCATATAAAATTGAAATTCCTTGTAGCGGATTAACATGTAAGAAGTTTAGCTATCAACTAGAATCAATATTTCAGGTGAAAAATCATTGGAAATGTCGGAAAATTACACTGACTTAATTTACCCCACTGGTGACTTTTACTCGCTGATTTTGAAGAAAATCGAAAGTGAAAGGGTTCAGAATAACCTAAAAAACTCACATTTCCCGGGGAGATAGATAAAAATGGTCTGAGACAAAGTTGTAGGCCGGGAAATTTCCTATGAAAATGAATTATCGAGGAAAATTTCTTGCCGTCTATTGCTGTTCCAACATTAGGTGAGTACAAAAATTAAAAACCCAAAAAATAAAAACAAACTTTCTACATAAACTTATATTTTATTTATTATGTTTCTTCTATCATTTTCATCATGTTTTGGTGTGTAGTAATTGGACAATTTATTCCTTTTTTTTTGAGAACTCACAATTAATTTATGAACCATTAAATTTATGTATATAATATTTTTTTACATTACAAATTCCTAATTCATTACATTGAATAATATATCACTACAGAAATTACTTTGACTTGCTAAAATACAGCAGTTTGGTATACGTAATACAAAAAATACTTGGGTTCTACGTGATGCATTGAATCCTCTGCAATTTTCTTTACTTGCATCAATACTCATTTAATTGAGGAGATTCATTCATTTCCTTTTGAGATTCAAAATTAAATGTTTTTTTTTTGCTTTGAAGCATTTTAAGTGGACTACAGTGTTTTTGTTCTTTAATGCATTAATATTTTGTTTCTTTTTATATAATTTTCTTAATAATTGTTTATTTAATGCAGTTGCAAAAATATCTTCTTCCTTTTCTTTTAGTTCTTTCTCTCTAAATTCCTTTATTATCATTTTGTTTTTTTTTCCTTCTGCATTTACCATCTTAGTTGCAAATATTCGATTTCTTTTGAAATTCATTAGACGATTTTCTTCTCATTTTTAGCTGTGATTCTTTCTTCAAAGAAGCACAGCTTCTGTGTACACTCTAAAATGCAAAGTCGTCAGATCGGGCTCAAACTTGGGATGAGCACGAATTAGGGTCCCCACATTCCAAAAAACGTATGCGCCAAAAATCTTTCCGTCCGTCCGGCCGGCCGGCCGGCCGGCCGGCCCTCCGGCCGGAATATAACGCTATATTGCAAGAGAACGGTAATAGATAGAGACTTGCGGTCAACGGCAAAGTTCATATATCAGGTGAAAGACATCCGATTATGACGTCAAATCCAACCCCCCAGCCCCCCGTCCGCCATTTTGAATAACCTCAAAATTTTGTTTTCGCTATATCTCAGTCACTATTATAGCTAGAGGTCTGAAATTTTGATATGTTGTAGGGGCCATCAAGACCTTTCCAACGATACCTCATTTTCGAAAATCGGTTAAGCCGTTTAGTCAATATAGCCGCCACAATTTTTCATCGAAAATCGACCATAACTCGAAAACGGCTTGACCGATTTTGATCAACTCGGGCTCAAATGACAGATCTCAAGAAGCCCTACAACTCTCTAGAACATCGGAAGTTTCTAAAGTCACCGCTAGAGGGCTTAAAATGAAGAACAAAATTTTCGATGAGTTTTCGATGAATATCTCGAGCACGGCTTTATAGAATTGCTTCATATTTTGATATGTTATAACTGACTATAATATCTTTCACCATGCCAAAAATGAAGAAAATTTATGTAGCCGTTCCGGAGATATCGCGTTTTAAAGTTAACATGTCATATCTTGATTTGCATAAGTCCAACGCCCCGCGAAGCGGGGCGTTTTATATATACACATATAAAATAAAATAAAATATATATAAATGCATAGATATATTGTATATATACATATAAAAATGCAAAGATAAATATATATAAACTGCAAAGATAAAAATTAAATATAGAATGGATGGAACAGTATAAAGCGAAAGAACGGTAAGTAAAACTTACGGGCTGTGATTCTTTCTTTGTCAGTGAAATGTGAAATTGACGGAAAATTGAGGATGGGCAAATTTTGAGGAAGGCTTTCTCGTGTACCGAATCACAGCCAACGCACACGATTAAGGCTTTTCACAAAATTTCTGGGCGTTGGCTGTGATTCGGTACGCGAGAAATCCTTCCTCAAAATTTGCCCATCCTCAATTTTCCGTCAATTTCACATTTCACTGACAAAGAAAGAATCACAGCCCGTAAGTTTTACTTACCGTTCTTTCGCTTTATACTGTTCCATCCATTCTATATTTAATTTTTATCTTTGCATTTAATGTTTAATTTAGAATTATTATACATATGTAGGTATGGCGTCAATGGAAACAAAATGAAAGTTTTCGTTCCAAAGGAAGCAGTCAAAGATAAATTGTTTTTGATTAAAATTACGTTATCTGAACAATTTAATTTTAATTGAAATATAATGCTTAGAGTAACGTAGAATGGGGAAAGATGGTTCATTTTATTAATTAAAAAAGAAATTGAGATTTTTGGAAATATTCGAGATTAGGGTTTCGCTTCAATTTGAAAGAATATTTAACAATAAATTTACAAATCTTTTGTATAAAATTCAACAAAAAAAGATAAATTTGAGTAATTTTGAAATTGCGCCATTTTACCCCATTCTCTTCTATATTTATTTACTGTGAACAAGTAGAAAAGAAAACTTCAACAAAGCCTGAAATGAAAACTTAACTCTTATGCATTAAAAATATCTTTCATGTTCGTATAAATATTACGTGTATTGTACATGTGCATGCTATATAAGGGCCTGTCCACAATAGTTCTTGCAAAATATTCTCCAGTGAATTTTTTTTTGCAAAAATCTCTTTTTTTAAGTTAAAAATTAGAATTTTTTACGCTTTACCAACACAACTTTTTTGCACTAAAAATTTAATATTTTTTTTCAAAGAAATAACAAAACTTTTCTAATTTTCTAAAACTATCGCAAAAAAGATATTACAAAAAAATTAATTTACAAAATTAACACTCACGGAGAGTTTTTATTTAATAAAAGAGAAATAAATATTGTGTGCAGGCTCGACACTTATTGAATTGTTTATCGGGACTGCGTATTACGTTTTTTTTTTATATTATAATTTCTCTACATAACTATTCAATGCAATTTTTCTTCTTCTGAGTTAACATCAACTTTCTTGCTCTAAAGAAACTTTGTTGTTATTAAATACATGTGATTTTCGGCAGAATAAAATGCTTAAAATACATTTTTTTTTGTTTTATACTTAATTTACAATCTTACATAAATATCCTGAATTGAATTCACTTTCCTTTCATTTTCTTGCGCGGGAGAGAAAATAATATATTATACGAATTGTTCATTAAAATTTCCATCCTACACATGAGACTAGGTTAATGGGGCTCTTCACTATCGATTATTACATTGTAAATATTTTTGTTATCACAGTTGCAATCATAGGTTATTTTTCTTTTTCTTTTTTTTACTACAATAATAATATTCTTTTTGTAATTTCCTTTTTTTTAAATCATTAATGCCACTAGTTTAGAAGCCTTTTGCGTTGCACTCAAAACACTCTTTTCTTTTATTTAGGGGAGGAGATTCTCTTAAGGGTGTGTCACCTTGTGCAATGAGAAGTTCTTCTGCAGTGCCTGCCATAAATTCCCATTCTTCATCTTAGGTCATCTTGCGGTGCTTTCCTCGAGATTAATCTGAAAAACATGTTGCGCATTAAATTAATTTTGTAATATTCAAAAAGTTCTTATGCTGCAGGGAGGCGCAGAAGGAGTTTAAATGAGTTGAATGTTGCACAAGAAATGTGCTCTGCTAAAGATTTGCGCGCCTAACGATGCGATAAAATGAAATTTTCCCAACATAATCCCATTTATTTGCAAACTTTATGAGGCTTTATACTTGCTTGAGAGGAAAAGCAATTAAAAAAAAATCTCGCAAATTCCGGAGAAAAAAAAAGAATTTACAGCAATTTGTGCAAGAATTGCAAGATGTAAATTAACAATTTATTGCAATTTATTAGTCTCTTGTGCTGCATTTAAAGCATGACTAAAAGGGATAAACAAATTGATCAGAGAGAGAGCAATGCAAGCACTTCATGTCAATTTCATTGTAATGAATTAATTGTTTCAGATTCATCAAAGTTTTATGGAATGGATATAATGGGGAAAAATGGTGCGACTATGTCATTCATTTATCCTTAAATCTAATTGACAATAAAAGAATTTTGCCTCATCTGTATTGTGTTGTGTGTGTGAGGAAAGTATCAACGTTGATTCTATTCATAAAATAGTTTTAGTTATTTATAGAGCGATCAATAAAAATGTATAAGGATATGAGTTTTATTGTTATTTAGACAAACAATAATTTTATTTAGATTAATGATGGATTAAAAATAAATGTCACGAAGGTAGTTTAAATAAAATGTTGACAAATAGTCAATAAATCACGTAAGTAAATTTATATTAAAAAATAAAAAGGGTGACCCTAATTAATCTGATAGTTTTCGTAGGGCATTGTTATATTATGAACTATAGTATTTATTTATTTATTTTCCATTCATTCTTTTATATTATTTGGGTCACTAAATGCATAGAAATTTATTTTTCGTGAAATATTCTATTTACTGCAAAATAAAGAGGAGCTCACTTGCAGGGCGTAAGTGTAGTAATTTCGTATGTTAAAGGACTTCAACCACTTATCAAGAAATAATCAGGAAAGGCGTTAATATTGCTGGGAATCAAAAAAAGAATGATAAAGTAAAAGGATAATGAAGAAAATATCAATTTCCCGTACGGATTAGCTGGGAAGATTCGCCCAAAAATTAAACCACTGACGTCACTATTTTGTTTTTTGTCTCTTTTAATTCTAGGAGCATAAAATGCATAAAAGAAAATGTTGTACAATTTGTCCAAAAAAATTAATAAAGAAAAGGAGAGAAATCTGAGATGTTTGACGCATTTAAAAGATTAATTTACGACCCTGAAGAAGGTCTCAAATTGTCCGAAAAATCAATGCTTAAATAAAAATCTTCAAAATAGAATATTTTGATCAAAATTCAAGCTTAAAAATTCTTATGAAAATACCCATTCAAAAATTTTCATTGAAACTTACACATTGTCGTGTATATTTAATGCATTTAAAGAGATAAAAATCACAATTGTGACGTCATTGTTTTCGAAGATGAACCCAGTGGAAAGTGGGAACAAAATTCTTTTTGACGATTTTTTATTCTTTTTTTTTATTCTGGTAGATTGAGCATGATTTTCCAACGATAGTTCTCCAAAGAGAGACGAATAAACTCCTTTATTATTACGTTTATACTTTACGCGAAAATCGTATAAAAATGTATTTGGTTACGCTTACAATTACTCAGGGTTACTGCACATCTAAATGCCCTTGTCCTTCTACTCTTCGACTGATTTGCTAATTAACTTTGAGTAAACAACGAAAAATCCATAAAAGGCACTTTCAGTGGAAAAATACTTTTTCAAGTTTAACACAAACACAATGCACGCGAATTAAATGTTAACTTAACAAATTAACAAGCAACTAAATAGTTCCAAATTTTTCAATTAGCATAGCGCAAATGGACCTCAAATGATGCTGATAGTGAAAATATTCCATAAACTCCGTAGAAGAATATTTTAAATATTTCAACAACTTCTTGTATAGTTTTAGTGTGTCCATAAATAAAATATTTTTTTGGGAAAACTTTCAGGTTTGTCTCTCAAAAGAAATTGGTACATATTTAGAGAAGTTTTCTCGAGGACAAGAAGTTAGTTTGGAAAAGAGAATTTTGGAGTATGTTGAAAGGTAACATGCAAGGAAGGTAATTAATTTGGAAAGCAAATATTGTGAAGGTTGAAATAAGTTGGGACAAGATAAACACACAAGAAGTTCTTGGTGGAGAATTTTGCACTGAAAAAGGGGAAACTTACCTCACTGAGGATGGCCCAATTTTCACTGTCGCTGTGCACATGGAGCCTAATCTCTTTGATTTTGCCAATTTTGGGTTCGAGGATGCCCTCGGCGATGCCGAATGTACTGAAACTCCCAACAATGAGGAATCCATCCGTTGTGGTGTTGTACGTGCTCCAAATGGGTGACGCCTCATCCAGCCCACTCGGTAGTATTTCAATGGTTGTGTTGTAGAATTTATCTGACGGATGTTCGGTGTTTCCGCTCCGGAAGAGATATCTACAATACACAAAACATCGCCGTCATAAGTTCTTCACCCCATCCAAAAAAGTAAAACAGTATTAAAGGAAATTTTTATGAGAGCCACTCACTTGCGCAGCGGGATGGCTTTGGGGAAGATAAATTCCACGAGGTCGCCAGGTTGGGGTAGGAGGCCCCAGAAGAAGGTTTCACCATCATAGGCACGCTGAAGGGTGTGCGTTTTGTACGCCACTATGGCACTTCTAACTTGAGCCTTTGGATTGCTGTGTGAATAGAATGCGGGTATCTTGCCGAATTGCTTATCTTTCAGCTTCTGCACTTTCCCCTTCAGCGACGACGTTGTCCCGATGTGCTGAAACAGCGATGGCTTGTAGTGAATCCACAGCTTTGCCTTCTCCTGCTTGCAGTGTTTCTGCAAGATAAGAAATATGAGCTATTTAGTGCATGCAGAGCTTTCTATTTATTTTTTTCAAAATGCTAAAAATATTGATTAGCCTATTTCTGGGGTTGTTTTGTTGTTTAAAAAGGTTTTATGTTCAAGAAGAAAATATTTTAGTAAAATTGAATTAATGCGTGATAAGCTCAACAAAATATTTATTCTTAAATTGTTGAAAGAATTAAATCTATTAAATTAAATAAAAAGAAGTAGAAATTACAGAAACTTTCTAAATCCTTTTCTATCACCTAAGTAAATTAGAAATACTTCTAAACCTTAAAATATTTTAGCTGTGATTCTTTCGAAGAAAAGAATAGCACAGCTTCTGTGTACCACCTAAAATGCAATGTCGTCAGATCGGGCTCAAACTCGGGATGAGCACGAATTAGGGTCCCTACATTCCAAAAAACGTATGTCAAAAAAAAATTCTTCCGGCCGTCCGGCCGGCCGTCCGTCCGTCCGTCCGTCCGTCCGGCCGGCCGGAGTTTGACGCTTGATTACAAGAGAACGGTAATAGATAGAGACTTGCGGTAAAAGGCAAAGTTAGTATATCGACCTGATGTCGTCTGATGGTGAGGTCAAATTTACCCCCCCACCCCTCCGTCCGCCATTTTGGAACACCCCTAAATTTTGTTTTCGCTATATCTCAGGCCTTATTATAGCTAGAGGTCTGAAATTTTGGTATGTTGTAGGGGCCATCAAGAGCTTTCCAACGATACCTCATTTTCGAAAATCGGTCAAGCCGTTTAGTCAATATGGCCGCCACAATTTTTCATCGAAAATCGACCATAACTCGAAAACGGCTTGACCGATTTTGATCAACCCGGGCTCAAATGAAAGCTCTCAACAAACCCTACAACTCTCTAGAACATCCGAAGTTTCAAAAGTGACCGCTAGGGGGCCAAAAATTAGAAACAAAATTTTCGATGAGTTTTCGATGAATATCTCGAAAACTACACGATGCATTTTCTTCAAATTTTTATATGTTATAGCTGGCTATATTATCTAGCTCCGTGCCAAAAATGAAGAAAATCTATGTCGCCGTTCTCGAGATATAGCCTTCCAAAGTTGGCATGTCATATCTCGGGTTCTACAAGTCCGATTTTAATCAACTCAAGCGCAAATGAAAGGTTTCGGGAAACCCTACAAATGTCTAGAACATTGCAATTTCGAGAAATGACCGCAAGAGGCGCTAAAGTCGATATTTTGCATATCCAAAATTTTTAAGTCTAAATACCTCAAAAACTGTACTATGCATTTCGTTAAAATTTCAGTATGTTATAGCTGAGGTCAAGACCTTTCCAACGATAGGTCATTTAAGAAAATCTATGGAGCCGTTCAGGAGATATTAGGGTTTCAATATTTTATTTAATCAATACGTTAACTATCCGGCGCCCCGCGAAGCGGGGCGCCTTATATATAAGATATATGACTATAAATGCAGAGTAAAATATAACGGTAAAATATAAAATATATATATAGTTGCATGTTTAATCAGTACGCTAACTATTTGGCGCCCCGCGAAGCGGGGCGCCTTATATATAAGGTATATAAATATAAATGTAAATGTAAAGTAAAATATAACGGTAAAATATAAATATATATAGCTACATGGTACAGATTAAGGAGAAAAGGGAATGTACATGGTAAGTTTCACTTACGGGCTGTGATTCTTCCTTCAGAGGCCAAGTTAAATATATGTCAATGCAAAGTCTAATAGATAGCTGCAGAGTATGGATTAATAAGAAAAGGGAATGTACTGGTAAGTTTCACTTACGGGCTGTGATTCTTCCTTCAGAGGTCAGTCTAAGTGTGATATTTGATATAAGTTTGGTGGTGCAAACTCTGGGGAAGGATGACTCGCGCCACGAATCACAGCCAATGCGCGAGTTAGCCTTCCCCCAGAGTTTGCACCACCAAACTTATATCAAATATCACACTTAGACTGACCTCTGAAGGAAGAATCACAGCCCGTAAGTGAAACTTACCAGTACATTCCCTTTTCTTATTAATCCATACTCTGCAGCTATCTATTAGACTTTGCATTGACATATATTTAACTTGGCCTCTGAAGGAAGAATCACAGCCCGTAAGTGAAACTTACCATGTACATTTTTTTATTTTCTTGTAAAAAATTTAATTTGAAAGCTTATTGAGCTTAAAAGCTTACACATTTAGAATTTTTCTTCTTGAGCGATATTCAATTAATTTTTCTTAAATTTCTTTGAAGCTTTTTCTAGTTTTTCGTGTTCTTAAGAACTATTCTCGACAATTTCAACGTTCAATAGATTTTTTTAAAATTAGTGGAACTTTTTTTAAATTTTTCCTTGTTCTGTTCAATTTTATTTCAGGTTTATTGTGTGTTCTACAGACCTAATGATGATGAGATTTTCTTCTATACGTTTTTCTCAAATAGAAAAATTAGAACCAAAACCAATTTTAATAATTCAACAAAATATTCTCCCCAAAATTAATGTTGAACCATCCTGTACTTTTTTTGCGTTTTATCAAATAAAAATTTAAATTTATATTTTTTAATTGAGAGAAAATAAAAATTCTTATCACGATTCTACCACAGAGTGCAGTGTTAGAAATTCCTCACACTGAATGCGGGCATCAGAGGAAATCCTCCAAAGCCATATAAAGTTAATCTAATTGCAAACAGCAAAACTGTGATGTGGTTGAGTCTTATCAAAGAGACTCCACATCAGTATTGCCCTTATAAATCAACAATATAAAACTTGATTAAACATTGAAGAATATTTTACTATTAGTTTTAATAAGCAAAGAAGGAGGAGAATATTCATGTATATTTTTTTTAAATTCCACGCAAAAGAGATAAGATATGATGGAAGAATATTGCCCTCAACATACCATATCTTTCTCCCAGTTGCAAATCTTTGTGTAGATTAGGTGCTCAAGGAGCCAATCGACGGGCTTATCGTTGTAGAACATCTGGATGAAGGTGATAACCCACGGCAGTTCGGCTGATTTGAAGAGTTTCCCAATGAAGCCGAGCTGGCAGAAATCGAGTACGAACCACGAATCCTTGCGGACACTCTTTTCCAGGGCGAAATTCTTCATTGTGGTGATGAAGCCCCTTTTGGCGAGTATGTCATCCTCGAGCTGCACGTAGAAGGTCCCCTTGAGTTGGGCATAGGTCATGAGAAAGCCAAAGTCGAGATTTTGCTTTGAGCGCCATTTCACGCGCTCAGGCGGGTCATTGAGGGTCACACGGAGGGCATCGAGATTTGGGTAGTAGGATGCCGGTGGGGAGAACACCTCAATTAGGCCACTTTCCACGTGTGTCCCAAAGCGCACCTCAATCTGCTTCGCCACCAGCTGCACGTAGTCCATGTCGGTCTCACCGATGAAGACAAGAATCATCGTATCATTGCGCTCCTCTTCATTCATGTTCGTTATGAGATTGTGGAGGGTACCAAGGAGATAGGATTGCTTCTCGCGCTTCACGGTGGGAATGCCAAGGACAACGGAGACACTCTGTCGTCCCTTGGACATGAGGAAAGCCGGCCGGAGGGATGTTGGGTCATCCAGGAGATGTGGTAGGAAATGAAAGGCCGTGGGCATGCGAATGGTGGATGGGAAACGCGACGAAGAGGTCATATTGCGCAGAATTGCCCTCGCTTCGGGACTCAGTGCATCCAGAATGGCGCCATTGAGGGTGATATTGGAACCCTCGGAACCCCCTCCTGTACCACTGACTCCATTCGCCGCATTGGACATCCCGAGGTACTGAGACAGTATCGCCACATCCTCCTGGCGCGCCCTGTACATTGACTCCAAGTACTGCAACCGAATCTGGAACTCTGCCACTCTCTGCGACAGTGTCTGTTCCGCTGAGAGATCTAAATTTTCCAATAAAACAACATTTCTCAGAAAATATTTCAAAAGAATTTACATTTTATGTTTTTTTTTTATTCATTCTTCTTTTTCTCGCATAAAGGAGCTTCGTGGTGGTTTGTACATATTTATCGCAAAAGTGCATCAATGCAATTAATACCCAAATCAAAGCTTTTAGGTGCCAAAGTCATCCTGTTGATTTGCATAAAACACACAACGGCAATCCCATTCAAACCAACTCTGTACTCATTAAAATGCATCTTGTGGCTTCCACGCTTCCAATATTTCAAAGGTCAGTGGGATGATTCTTTTTACGTTTTTCTTTTTATTTTCCATTCATTCTCCATTCAAAAAAAAAAGCTCTCAAGGTGGTAATGCGAATTGCTTCATTTACCTGGGCCAATGATGAGGAAAAGTATTGTCAGTGGCACAAGGACGACGATGATAAAGAGGAAGTAGTAGCCTCGCCGCCTTAGTGGAGGTCCTGCCAGTCCCATTTTCCTTTTCTTTATCTCTGTCTACCGAAAACGAAAAAAAAGAAAGATAAATGATGTTAGGGATTTGGAATTGATAGCACTAGGACATTTTTTTGATAGGTTATTAATAATCCTTTTTTTTCTTCCTACATTTAATACTCCTATTTTATACTTGGCATGTCTTCCAGCTCAACTATCAGACGATGAAAGGAGAAGAAGTATTTTATTGTTTTGTTAAATTAAAGTTTTTGAGGGGATTTGGTGCCAAGAAAAGAAAAGAGCTATACAACATAAAATCCAATTCAATTAAAAACATGAGCAAACTTGGTGAAAGTACTTTTTTACGTGATAAATTACCCGAAAGATTACAAACTTTTAGTCATAGTGGATAAAATTTCTTATAAAAAAAATTTCGGGCAGTGAACAAGAAATTTGTTGTAAAGAGAAATTGTTGAAAATTCAGTGATTCCGAGAAGAAATTAAATCAATTTCTTAATTAATCAATTTCCTAATAATTCCATCATGGTTTTCCCTATGAATGACTTCATTATAAAATAGAAATTTATTTTTAGAGAATAAAAAAAAAGAAATCAGAAGAAGCAGAACAATTGATTGAAAGTTCTGTGGAATCTTGAGGAGCAATTAAAAATTATTCTTGTGAAAAACTTGTTGATAGACACACTAATTTCTCGCTTTATTAATTCTAAATGAAAACAAAGTCAATCAAACGGCCATTCTTCTTACTTTGCAATTCAATAAATTATTTTCCATTTGGGTTTTCTAACTTCTTCTCTTTTTTTCACATTGAAACTGTTTTGAAATATTTAATTCAAACAAAAGGTCATTTGCTTAGCCCACAAAACGAGGCAAATGACCGCACAACCACGTGATTTTCTAATTGATTTTCAGTACAAAATTTTTCACACATTTTCCCCCACACACGCAAAGACATTGCTGTGTAAAAGGACTTTAGCAATTTGAGCTTTTAAAAATTCCAATTTATACCTTAAACTGAGCTTTTAGTTGAGTGTGACGTTGCAATGGGAAAATATGAATAAAAAATCGGAATTTATAAATAAAATTAATTTAGAAATATAGATAAAAATGAATTTTATAAATTTTTAATAGAAAAAAAACGAATAGTTAGATGAATATCTTAAAAAGCGAGCAAAATTAGAATCATGATCTAATGTTTAGAAATATTTTGTAGAAATTCCGTTTAGATGGAATAAATGAATTGCGAATTACTCACAAATTCCACATAAAATTGCATAGATGTATTTTAGGAAATTCACAGCATCAAAAATTATGCTTACAATGGGCGTGCTAGGTGTGCTATACATAGCACACGGAGAGATCTTAAGTATTGGTTCGCGGCTATATAATTAGTTTATATGTTTTTCCTCCCACCATTTAGCTTGTTTGTAATTAACCCACTAAATGGCATTAAAGTGATTTTATTGCATTGGCTTTCAGCAAATTAATTTACCCCCCTTTTATACTGCAATAAATAATATTCAATTCCTTTAATTGACTACCTACACTGCAAAAAACTGTCTGTGAACGATAAGAAAATGTTGCGAAACTTTACCTGAGAAATGAAGCAATTTTTCTTCATTAAAAGTCTCTTTGATTTTAAATCGTTTCTTCGACACTTTGGGAGGATTTTTTTTACATCGAGACCTCACAGACAAGAATAAGAAATTAGACACTATTAAGCATTATTGCAAAATTAATAAACTGCACTCACTTGAGGAAACAAAAACTTTTTGAGAGTACAACATGCGAGCTTCCAAGAGCAAATATGCGACTGTTTGTGGTGCTTCGTGCTCTTTTAATGCATCGGATATAAAATTACTTCTCTTGCCATTCAACTTTTTAAGGCTTCTGTCGCCTCCGTCTGACTTATACCCATCGGACAGCGAAAAGCAATGTAGAAAAAATAGACAATAATCGACAACCAATAAAGGGGCGCAAAACATCTCACTGTAAGGCGCGCGTACAGAGAAAAAAATCATTGCACAATGCAAAAGATAAATTTTTACGATGGAGCCAGTATAGTGTCTGTGTTCAGTATTTTATGTAGACGACAGTAGTAGGAAAATTTGTATGATGTGTAGTAAGTTGGTAATTTGCATAAAATATTTTATGGAGTTTCCCTGATGACGGGGGAAAATTCTTTACAAATCATTTTTGAAGGAAATTTCCAACGTTTTTACTTTTTCTTGAACGTCTTGGCTCATATTTTGATGCCAAATGTGATTTTTCTAGCTTTTCTTTTTCAGATATTTCTTATGCAACTACACATAGTTAGTCTTATGAATTTAAGGGGTGAAACACCCTTTTTGTGGTTAATTAAACTTGTCAAGATTTCCCATTTTTCCATACCTGATGAAGGAGATAAGAGCTCTTGAAATGATGTAAAAGAAGGAGTCAAGCAGTCACTGTTTCAGCACAATTTAACTTTCAGACTGATAAGCATGTCTTTACGTGACTTTTATCCATTGCGTGTCTCGATAAAAGCGATAAAAGTATTAATTTCCCAATAAAAGTGAGTAAGTAAGTATATCTTCCAGGAAATTTTTCTCACAGAGGTCAATTAAGCTTATTTAAACATTTCAAATAAAATTCATTCTAAACGTTTTTTTTATTATTCTGCAAAACTTCCATTTCATTTTGCTTATATTTTTTTAACCACCTAATGAACTTTAAAAGACGGATTATTTGAGTTGGGGCATGTGTTTTTCATTAAAACATGGAAGCTCGCTTAAATCTTCGGAACCACACATTTATACATTATTATGATCAATCTTCCCGCGCTCTATTGCCAGCACTAAAATACTTAAATACCACAGCAATAACCAAACTGTTTATGATCAAGCACAGCATTCAAATTTCGCAATAATCCGCCAAAACAAATTAAATGCTCAAAGACAAATTAATAAATGATTTTCTCTAAATCTCCAGCACACGAAAGTCTCTAAACTGCCCAACCAGCAGAAGTAAAGCCTCCCAATGAAGATAAATTCCTCACAGTGTAAGAGTTATTGAGAGTAATAAGCATTTTATTAATAAAATCAATTAGAATATTCTCGAGATGCTCTTTTTCTCCTTCTCACCCCCTCGAGGCTATACACACTGTATGTAAAATGCAAAATGGTTATGAGAAGAATTTATGCGCTAAATCGCTTGCAGGAATTATCACCAAGAGACGAGATTACAAGTGTTTTCCATTCTTTCGCACAACAAGAGGAGAAGCAGAAAAAAAATAAATTCTCAACTCGCACGTCATCTGAATTTCCTGCACAGGATATAAAAGAGGAAAGTCGATGGCTTTGGCAGAAAAAAAGTTGTTGGCAAGCCGAAAGAGCATACATATATGAAGAAATATTTCTTCCTTGGATGAACGTCACGAGATAAGGGGCTACTCATTGAGATGGAACTTACGAAAAAAAGATTCATAATTTTCAAGGAATATGCTTATTAAATTAATTAAAAAAAAATAGTATGGAGTGTTAGATATGTTGTTCAGAAATTCTAGACAATCATGATTTTTAGCTATGTAGGAGCACCTGTCTGGGATGTTTTTGAAGGAATCAAGGTGTTATAAGTAATGTAATAAAGGTAACAAAAAATACATTTTACATTATTTCATACGCGTAGAAAATATGTATCATCTCTAATCTTGACATTTTCTTATGCTAAATTTGTGATTAATTTTTTGAATTTGTATAAAATCTATGAACCTGAGTTGCATAGATTTTATACAATAAAAATAAATAAAATAATAAAAAATAAATAAATTAAAAAAATCATCTAAAATAATATATTTTTTTGTAATTTGGTAATCAATATTATTCAAAAATATTTTTAAAATAATTTTTAAAAAAAGTCAGAAAGAGAACTTTTCCCCAAACTTAAAAAAAACAATTTTAAAAATTAAAACTTTTTCAGAAATTATATATAATTTCCTTGATGTACATAGAAGCGACACGAGTTGGGTGTTGAATTAATAAGTATAGAGTTCAATAGAATTTCCTTTCACTTCTTTTAAAACAATCGATTTATTCACCTTTAATTGTTAATGAGTAGATTGAATTAATTTTTAATCATTCACTTCTTTAAAAATACTCACAAAATAAGAAAAAAAAATCTCAACAGTCCACAAAATCTTCGATGCTGTGCCCGCAATGATGTATAAATTGTGGGAAATCCGTCAATAAACTTGCGAGGATTTGCGGACAATTTTTTCTGTATAGAGAGAGAGGGACTCATGCGTTTTCCCTGACAAGGAAAACGCCTTTCTGATTGCTCACTCACAGAGAGGCCCTTTTCAGCCAATTTATAGGTGCAGCAACGAGACAACGAGAATGTATTTTTAGTCCTGAGCTTCATACACATCACACAATTCAAATGGGAAAAGGGAAGAGGGGGGTGTTGTGAACTCTCCAAAAATTTTAACCGAATTTCCACGGGGTGTGATGGAAAATGTTTGGGGTCGAACTTTTGAGGGCGCGCGCGAGCTTGTATGAATATAAAATGTGCGTTCCACCAGGTAATCCCATGATTGCTCGTGAATGACAAATTGAGGTGTTCACACAGCCAAGCAAGGTCCCCAAACCATCATACTTTTACCAACATAGCAATGAGGGAGAGCGCGAGTGGAGGGCCCAAACACACCCCCATGGCCAATCATGAGGAAAATGTGTGTCAAAAGTCCCCATTTTCACACAATATTATATATAATAAATTCAATATTTAACTCCCCCACACACCCATCGGATGAGATCTATAACAACTAAATGTCAACATACTTTTCATTGTACATATAAAATATAATAACTTCAGGAAACTAAAATCACTCCTAGATGTAATATCAGGATCCCTGGTTATAATCTCTTTAGAAATGATAGAACTAATTGGGGCGGAGGAGTTCTTGTGGGTGTGCATAGAAGGTTTAGGTCCACCCGTGTCGACCTACTTGATGAACTGAATACTGCAGCAGAGATGGTCGCTGTTTTGGTACACGTGAATGGTGGGGTCAATATGTTTTGTTCTGTATATATCCCGCATACTTCCCCGATTAGATATGCGGATTTAAATAGAATATGGCATCCAGGCGTTGAAAAATACTTTATGGGTGGGGATTTCAATGCACATAATGTGCTTTGGGGCTCCTCTGTGACCGACGGTAGAGGTAGCACTCTGGGTGACTGGTGTGACGATAAGGATCTTGTAATTTTAAATGATGGGAGAATAACAAGAATAGCATGTCCCCCAGCAGCTGGTAGTGCTATAGATGTCTCGTTTATTTCTCGTGAATCGGGGCTCGACTGGACGTGGGAAGTTCTTGGTGATAGTCTGGGGAGTGATCACATTCCTATAATTGCAACTTGGTCTAGTCCTAACGGCAACATGTCTGCTAATATAGAGCCTCAGGTGACTCAGTTTCGCGAAGCCCGTACGGATTGGAGGAAATACAGAATATCAGTTTCCCGGGGTGTGGCTGCACTGAATGACCCTTCTGCAGAGGTACGCCTCCAAAAGTTCAATGATCTGCTGTTGTCTTCGGCCGCTGGTGCTCAAAATGTCAGGGGTTCGCCTAACTCCAATAGCAGAAGAAATGGGTCTTCTGTCTGTTTCAGGAATCAATGCTGGTTCGACGCCGAATGTGAAGCTGCGTGGAATAGAAGAGCTGATGCTTTCCATGTATTTTGTAACTCTGGAACGAGACAGGACTTCATTGTGTATAAGCGTTTGAACGCAGTTGCTAAGCGCCTGTTCCGTAGAAGGAGGACTGAGAGTTGGCGTACCAGATGTGAGGGGTTCTCAGATAGCACATCTCTGAGAGAACTGTGGAACATGGCTAAAGCCTTTAGAGGCCAAGCTAGAAGTTGTAGTCCGGGATTGAGTGTGGCGGAACTGACTGAATTTGCTGATAAATTGTCACCGCCCTTTGTTTGTAGGCCCTTTTCAGAACTGGTGCCGAATTGTGAACGGGTGGGCAATAGTGGGATTAGGTGGTGCGATTTCTCTGTACACGAACTCAGTGAGGCAATTGATGAAACTAAAAATAAAGCAGCTGGCAATGATGGGATCAAAGCTAGCCTCTTGAAAAACCTACCCAGGGAGGGAATTACATTTTTGCTTGGTCTGTTTAATGAATTTCTTACAAGTGCCGAAGTACCAGTTTCATGGCGTACAGCCAAAGTAGTCGCCGTTAAGAAACCAGGGAAGGATGGCAGTCTAATTTCACATTACAGGCCTATTTGTATTCTATCTTCTGTAAGAAAGATTTTTGAAAAAATGATTATGCGTAGGTTAGAGAATTGGGTTTCTTCAAATAGACTTATTCCACATTCACAAATGGGGTTTCGCAAAGGAATGGGTACCCTCAATTGTCTGGCCGATCTGCACGTTAAAATCCAATCTGCAGGGTCTGAAAAAAAGCCTCTAGGCTGTTTATTTCTTGATGTTGCGTCCGCATATGACGGTGTTTTGGTAGATTTACTTCTCCAGGACATGCTGACTGTGGGACTCCCTTTTAGCATTTGCGTCTTACTGAGTAACCTACTGGGGGAAAGAAAGCTTGATTTCTATTGTGGGAATAATAAAATTTTGTCTCGCACAGGGTACCTGGGTCTACCCCAAGGATCAGCCCTTTCCCCTATGTTCTATAATCTCTACGTAAGGGATATAGAAGAAATAATACCAGAGGGGTGTTTCATACTTCAGTACGCTGATGATATTGCTATTGGAATAGCACATAAAGATCCCTGCGTAATACAAGACAACTTGACATTGGCGTGCGAAAGGATTCAAAATTTTCTTAATAAGAGGGGGCTTTCCATCTCTATTCAAAAATCTGCTTTTGTCCTGTTCACGGGTAAACATAGACCTCCAACTATCTCCGTTCTATGCGATGGAGAAGTGATTCCCACAGTCAGGGAATTTAAATATCTGGGTGTCATATTTGACGCTAAGTGTAGGTGGGCCTTACATATTCGAAGTATTGTTGATAAATGCAATAAAAGAATAAACTTTTTGCGGGCCGTCTGCGGCCTTAAGTGGGGAGCGCATCCTACCATCCTTAAGATCCTCTATGTTACTACGATTCGGTCTGTGCTGGAATATGGTTCCTTTGTTTTCAGAGGAGCCGCTAAGACGCATCTCATTAAATTGTACCGCATTCAGTGGCGAGCACTTAGGGTATGCCTCGGAGTAATGGTTTCCACTCATACGGGGTGTTTGGAAATTCTTGCGGGCTGTTGTCCTCTTCAGTGTAGGTATACTCAGCTATCAACGAGATTTCTAGTCAGGTGTGCTGATAGGCATCCTTCTCTCTTACATGAGTTGCGTAATTTGCGACGGCGGAAACCAAGCAACGCGTTGTGTGAACTTCTCGAAACTCTAGAGCAGGTGCAATGGTCAGATAACTGCGTGATGAGATACGACGCGTACACATATATCCAGCGACCCTCTTTTGTGGTCTGCCTTGAAATCTGGGATAGGTTGAGGGATATCCCAAAGGATCTTTGGTTTGTGTATGCTAATGTCATGGCTTCTGATATTCTATCACGGTATGACAATAATACTCACATGGTGATATACACAGACGGGTCAAAAACGGATCGAGGGGTCGGCTCTGCTATCTGGGATAGTGGCCTGGATTATGAAGAATGGAGGGCGGTGAACCCTGTTTCCTCGGTTTTTACGGCTGAGCTAGTCGCCATTGATATGGCACTGCATAGGGCTTTAAGTGTTGAGGCGATTGGATCTAAGGTAGCTGTAGTTACTGACTCGTTATCCAGTGTACTCGCTATAAAAAATTTCAAGCCCTCTCCGGATATGCCCTGCTTACTTTCTAAGATATTTCTGGATATTAAAGCTCTAAATACAGGTGGGAGAGAAGTTCATTTTGTATGGGTGCCTTCGCATGTCGGAATTACTGGGAATGACAGAGTGGATTCGTTGGCTAGACGGGGTGCCTCTGAGCCATGTGAAGAGCGAATCGCTTATAGTAGGGAGGATCTTTTCCTCTCTATTAACAGGATTTGTCTTGACAGATGGCAAGACCAATGGTTAAATGAAAGCAGAGGCAGACTTGCCTTTTCAATTCTGCCGGAATGCAGGAGAAATCCATGGTTTCTAGGGTTAGAGAATGTTGGTAAAGAAAAAATATACTTTATCAACAGGATCATTAGCAACCATTTCAGGCTTAATGCCCATTTGGCCAGGTTTAATATAGTGGAGAGTATGTTATGTGATGTTTGTAATGTGTATGAAGATGTTGATCATGTGCTGTTTATTTGTCCTAAGTATGTTAGTGGGAGAGAGGAGCTTGTTGTTGCGTGCAGTGAAGTCTGTGATAATCCCTATTCTAGGGATATTGTGGCACTAGCCATTGAACAAAGGAAATTGGGGCCGTTGATGGGAATCGCTGATTTCCTGAAACGGAATATGGTCTTCCTGTAAGGCAACTGGCTTGCCTCAAGACTGCAGTCTTGTAGTCCCCTTGTGACTACAGACTTTCTAAATCGGGTGGGAGGGTGGCAAAAAAAAAAAAAAAAAAAATAAAATATAATAATAAATAATACACAGTGGGAGATCTTTTTTACGTAACAAAATAATATAATCCAGCCAGAGAGGATGGAAAATGGAAAAACACTCACTTGGTGCTGAATTTGGGCATCTTTGGGGCTTTGGTCAGACACTTGGGTAGCAAATCCGAACTGAGCAATGACTCACACACCACAATATTCGCACCGAGATTATTTATTTATTTGGTAAATCACTATTAATTACACTTTTTAACTTCTTAACTTAAGCGATTCATGCGAAATAAGATTCACCTCTCCTTCAACTAATGAAATATATGTGTAATCGCATACACTACAGCTGTCAATTGGTAGCATGGAGTGGGGGAAAGTATGTAGTCTTCTCACTGCTATGTAGCGCTTAACTGCAAGAAGTGTGTGAGTTGGATAAAAATTTTATGCTTACCAAAATTACCAAATTTTCAATGAAATTTAAGGGAATTTTTCATTTAAAAGTCAACTTGGTAGCAAGTACTTCGCAAAAGGTTGAAGGTAAGGTCGTTAGAGATTTTTTAAAGACTTTTTAGGGGATTTTTGATTCCTTGAAAGATGCCTTAAGAAAGTCTTGAAATACGCTTTAAGAAAGTCTTGAAGATTTTAGGTGTTATTGGTGAACTAGAGAGTCAAAAATATTTTACCTCAATTTAAAAAAAGAGACTGACTTAAATTTGACTAAAAAAGAAAATTTTTACAAATATTTTTTTTTATTTGCTTGGGCTACTTATTTTAAATTCTTTTTTAATAACTTTTGAAAAGAGCTTTTTCATGATATTTGAGCTTTATTTGGGGATGTTTTAATTCACACGAAAATTCCCAAAAAAGAGGAATTAAACAGACAATAAAAGAAGCTAAAACTTCTAAAAAATTACCTGCAATGAAAGAAAATTTTCCTTTTTCTGAATAAGACGAAAAATCAATTTTAATAAATTCAAATTTATTTTGAAAAAGAAATCAACCAACTAAAAGTAGATTACATAGCTAGTTACATGACTTATTTTCAAGTAATAATTCGTTGGGTAGTATACATATATATTGTAAATTCACTTCTTGCGTTTATTGAGAACTAGTTATTCGGCAAGAATTACGTTCTTCTTAAAAAAAAAGTATAATATATTTTTCTCTTTAGGAAATTAAATTGAATAGTACTACAATTTCTATCAATTTTTTGTGATCTCACTCTTGAGTAGATTAATATTTGACGTACCTACTTAATTTGACGTAATTAATCATTATTTAACATGAGAAACTTATTTAATTCAGGATTCAACTAATAACTCCAACGAATGAACAATTTTTAATTGAGATAATTCCTTAATTTTCACCTAACTTTTCATGAAAATTTCACTTGTTTAAATTTCACGAAACTTTAATCCCACACGCACATTGTCCAAGCTACGAGAAAATGTTCTAAAATTTCTCCCAATTTCAACACATTTTCTCGTAGTCTGAGCACATTTTACACTTCTTCTAGCAAACACCACGATAGCACTATCGATATGTTATCACTGCTTTGTATTGTCTAACACTGGGCGTTGCTCCGTCAATGGGGTCCTCGGGTGGTGGTGGAAGTCCTTCCGGTACGTAAATGCGGAAGTTCTGGAAGAGAGTTGTGAGGAAGAGGAATAAATTGCTCCTTGCCATCATTTCGCCCATGCAACGTCTCTTGCCCACGCCAAAGGGAGCATACTGGTCAGGGATGGTGACCTTTCCATTCTCGAGGAAATGCATGGGTTCAAATTTATCTGGGTCTGCGTAGGTTTCGGGATCACGGCACATCCCAAAGAAGGAAGCCACAACCATTGTATCCTTGGGAATTGTATAGCCACAGAGGGTTGTGTCACGTAGTGCACGATGTGGGATTCCAAATGTGTTGGACATGAAGAAGCGGAGACCTTCCAGGACGATTGCTTCACAGTAGGGCATGCTAAAAATGATAAAAAGTAGATTTAAAAAAAATTAGAAAATTCTTGGAAAAAAGTTTGAAGAATAATTTTTTTTAGACTTTTTAATCTTCTGAATTTTTCATGACGAGCTTTCAAAAAATCGGAAAATTAGCCTAAATGAATTTTCATACTGAGAAATATTTATTAAAATTTTAATCAATGTGTAATAGCGCCTGTGAAAGGATAAAAAAAATTCAATTCAAGGACATAAGGCCAGATTAAAAAAAAATCTTTAAATTAATAATTGTGTATATAGCCCAAGTTGTTGAGCACTGTGTTATTTGACCATAGTGATGATGATGATAAATTAATAATTAAATTCATCATACATACTTGACTCGATCCTCGAGTTTAGGGAGCCTCTCCCGCCCAACCACAGTGTCTATTTCTTCCTGCATCTTCCTCTGAATTTCCTGATCACGTACAAGATGGAGGATGGAGAACCCAAGAGTTTTGCTCGTTGTCTCCGAGCCAGCAATAAACATATCCAGACAGATTGCCAGGAGTTGCTTCTCCGAGAAGGAATCCCCTTTTGTGGGGGAATTCAGGGTACGTAGGTACACGTCCATGAGGTCACTGGGTTCATCGTCCATCTTGAGATTTAGCTTGTGATGCTCAACTTCCTCTTGCACGAATTCATGCATGGATTTGTGACATTCAACAAACTGCTTGTACCCCGAAGCTTCGGGGGCGATGTACCGCAGGAAGGGAAAGTGGCTAAACTGCGCACCCATCATATCAATGCTGGCAAAGAGTTCATGCAAGATACGCTGCAGATTCCGCAGCTTTTGATTGTCGCGCGAGTACCTCTTGCCCGCCATCATGGTCCACAGTGTATTGAGGACGTATGTATTGAGGAGATTTTGCATTTGAACAAGAACGGATCCTCCGCCACTGTCCACCATCTTTTTCATGTCCTCAAAGAGGAATTCTGCTTCACGCTGAATTAGCTCAACCATCCCGCGTCGTGCAAAACCAAACTCCTTGAGATGTCGCACCACAAAACGTCTCTGTTCCATCCAGAATTCCTCATCCGTCAGCAAAACCCCTCGTCGCATGTTCCATGTTCGTGTCTCATAAAATGGCCCCGTGGGTCGTCCATCAATCTCCTCGCGACTCATCATTTCCTTGATGGCAGCACTTGTGTACACAAATGCTACACGATCCTTGCCAACTTTGAAGCTAACAATGCCACGTCTTTGCTTATCGTAATCCATGGCAAATGCCTCAATGGCCTTCCACAGCATCCCACGGCGTTCTCTTTCCCGATGGAGGGCTACGGCACTACCAATGATGGGATACCAAATTGGGCCATGAGGGAAATCTCGGGGCTTCCGGCAATCCATTATGAGGAAAAGTATTACAGTGAGGAAGAAGAGAAGTCCTGGAAGGCTCCATACTTTTCGTGAAAAAAATAGAATAAAAGTTATGCTCGTTATGCTATAATTTTCACTAAATTATGTTGTTTTAAACAGTTTAAAGAAAAATCAATTAAAGATTATTAAAGGAAAAATTTCTCAATGATCTCAACCTTGACACCTTCAAGACCTTCAAGGCTTTCCTGGCAATTAAAATCACATTAAGAGAACTCAATGCGGTTCAACATAAAATTCATTGAACTTTTGACTCTCTTATTGCCCTTTGCGAAGTTTTCCACCCACTAAAGCTTCCTGTTTTATAAATAATAAAGAAAAAATGAACAATAGCCCTTTATTAAATCTCGAAAGTTTATAATAAATAGCACCCTGCTCTGTGCACTTCCGCTTTCCCGAAAATTCCCTCAAATCTTCCCTGTGTGTACAAAATATTGATTCCTTTTCTGGTTGTCTGCCTTCTTGTCTAATACTTTATTCTCTCCACTTTATTGATGTTTGCGATGCTTTATTGCACATTTGTGCAGACGAAAATATTTTCTATGGTGTGGAAAACTTTCATATGTAAGAAGTATACCTCTTCATTTTCGGGGGGCAAAACTTCCTGGCTGTGGGTAAAGTTTGCGGAACCGCACATACAGCTCACGGTATATACACAAATTTCTCAAAGAGCTTGAGTGCCAAGATTGCATGAAGTGCATTTTATTGCCTTAACTAATCCATTCGGACTACTTCACGCGCGCGGTGTGGCTTTGCATCTCGCCATTGCTCATTCAATTCATAAAGTACATCACATATACAATGTATGTAAGAGCAAATGCACTCATTACGCAATGGACAAAGTGCAAGTGCAATAGAAACAAGATATGCACAGACACCGCAATTGCCATGAGTCGGCTTCTCTTTAGCGGAGAAAGTTTTCCCATACCTGGGCGGATGAATGGAGTTTCGCGAGAGAGACTTGAATTGAGAAAGAAACTGCAAAACTTATGCAATGGGAAGTACATAAGCATTGCAACAAAGTTAATGGATTTCTGGGGAATTTTTCTTTATTTCTTTATGGAAAAAGAGCCATTTTTGGGGCATTGTGTCCACAGAATGTCCTTTTTGTGAAAATATTTACTAAAGTTAATCAAACTTTCTATATAATAAAAAGTTCCCTAAACTTCCGAATAAAAATGGAAAATTCTCTTTGCAAAAATGCATCTGATTGTGAATAAAATCTCATGAAAAGTTACGAAAAAGTATTACCTTTTGCAGCTATTGAATCGACAATTGAATGATAATCCAATATTTCCAAATAATTCCCACCGAGAGTTATCATTTTGTCACACCGAGAGAGCAGCTACGTGAGACGAGGTAACTTCCGCAAATTGTCTACACAATCACAAATTGCACACAGCAAAAATCACACCTTGAGATTTTTCCTTCACCTCCTAAATTGACACGAAATTCCGCAAAAGAACTGATTTTCTTCACCTTTCTCCGATAAATTTATAGAGAAAATCCCTCCTTTTGCACTTCCATCACCACACCACGAGAGGCTCCCTTCTGAGATGCTGGCTGCAGGAGAACCACCATCTCTGAACCACCTCCATCTATCTCTTTGCCCCAAGCACACCGGGGATTAGTAAGAGTGGATTTTTCTCATTGTACCAATTAACACCGGAGCACCTCGTGGTGCAGTTTGAACTCAACACCGATAAAATACAGTCCAACGTACAAATCCACTTGTCTACATTTTATGACCCTTTTTAATTAATTGCTGCTTTTCATTTCCTACAGCAGAGTACCTACGAAGGTGATGGGAAATTATTAAACGCAATTTGACAGTGATTTTATTTAATTTCCAAGGATAATCTGTAAATTACGTATTTTCTAGAGAAGCGTGGGAAATAAAGTAAGACTTTAAAAGGAAGAAATTATTCTATTACCCTATTCTTAGGATTTTTAATCAATTGAAATGAAACATTAAAGGAGAAAACTTAATCAGCATAAAAAGTTAATTTTTTATTGAATATTCTAACCGCCAAAGCTCCCTAAATAAATTCCAGACGTCTGATAATGGCAAAAAGAATAAAATAATGTGAAAATAAAAAAAGACCCCCAGCTACAGCGAAAAGCTCATGAAGCTCTATTAATAGGATATTCGCATAATATGTATACATAGAAATGGGGCGCACCCACAAACAGTTAAAATTCAATTTACAAACACAAGAAGTATAACAATATTTACACATAAAATTGAAAATGAAATAATAAAAATTTTCTCCTCTATGGCTTTTCCTCTTGCAAACGTGGCTTTGGGATCCTTTTCATTCTGCCACCACTGTGTGTGGGGGAGAAATGGCAAAGTCGTTTAACACCCTCATTGACTTACCGCCTCGTTGCTCTATACATAGCAGCAAGCATTTTCCGAAGTGCGTCAATAGCTGGGGTCTGTGTTTTGTTGACATTCCGCTTTTCACAACAATAATTTCCCTAGACATTTGCGGTCGATGAATTTGCTCGTGAATTAAGTGCAAAATTCTAAAATGAGTTTTCACATACAAATTCTATGAATTTTCCGTTTGTTTTGTGTGCTGTGGAAAATATATATGACGTGTATATTACTTTGAGTATCTCTCTGTGTACCATTTGGGGAAATGAAGAAGTTGTGTGTGAGTAAAGAAAAAAAAAAGTTTGTATAATTATTTACTTAATAAATGTTGATGTAATTTCCATGCGAAATGTTTTCAGAGTAGGGCAATTTGCCACTGAGAGAGCGAATGATTTCGTACTGGGCAGTTAGACGATGAGAAGAGATAATTTATAATTCATATGATGAAAATGGTGATTTTTCTTTTATTTGCCAAATTATTTATTTATTTTCTCGGCTCTCACTGGTGGAAGTTTACCCCAAGAAAAGGGTTTTCCTTTTGCCTCTTTTCTCGAGATTCTATTTGCTATGCCTCCTCCTCGGGAGACATTGCTTTCAATCCAACTCCTCTGTAGGTCGTCATCGTTGAATTGAGTCAACCGCAGTGTGGTATACAATTAGTAGACACACCACATCCCAAAGGACTTCCTCTAACGAGCTTTCTTCTTGTGAGCTTTTCGCTCCGCCTCTCCTTGAAATCTCTCTGCAAGGAAAAGGCATACTCAATAATTCAAACTTGGGTCTCTTGGAGAATTTTTTTATTTTCCTCCAAGATTTTTACTTCAAATATTGATCACTCGGACTTAATTTGAAACTTACGTCATTCTTCCATTTGCCCTTTGATATTGCTTCCTTTTGAGTGGGAGAAAGCTCTCTCCATTTGCCTCTATATTTACCTACATACATACATATACCCTCATGCCCAGAAGGGAGCTTTCTATATGGAATTCCAAATCACCCCAAAGGAATTGAATTTATGGTCACAAAATCAATGCAACTTCTTAGCACATTAGCCACAAATTTGGGTTACAAATTATGTGCATTGTAAAATTGTTATAGCCTCTAGTAAGTACACTTGTGCATTAAATTAGATTCATTATCCCTTCTGGATACGGTATATTATACTGTGGTTGATTGGCTGTACTCACTCCATCGTCGGACCTCAATCTACTAAGCAAATACCGACACATTTCCACGTCAATTTAACACATGAGTGAGTTTTCACAATAATGAGCAATAAGCTTTCCCATTGACATTACAGGTAGCAATTCAATAAAACTTCTTACCCTTTGTCCCAGTTAAATTAATGCTTAATAAACAAAGTTCTTAAAACCTTTAAGGTTCATCAGATCTTGTGTATGTTTTAGCCCACATTGAGATCTCATTGATAAATTCATTCATTCATAATCCAATATGCCCAATATATACATACATACCGAAAAAAAAGCTTTCTGATCAGAGGGTGGAAAAACAATTTGGAAATTAATAAAGAACTTATGTATGGCATACATAATTTCTGCATAAAATTCCCACGAAATTTTTATGGAAAGGATAGAATGTGAAAATGAATATTTTATTCCATTTGTTCAATTTTCAATAATTACAAAAATCATGCATGTGTGATGGATTATTTTTTCTCATTAATGTATTTTCAATTTGCTGGAAAAAAGAGCAATTTTCCAAATTTCTTTTACACTCAATTCCCTACAACACAACGAATTTTTCATCAATTTTTTGCATTTATATTGGAAAAAATTACTTAATAGAACGAAATAAAAATACGTTAAAAAATGTTTCAAAGTAAAGTCGTTATACAGGTAACTCTCTGTGTTATGTATAAACATAGTAAAGCAGTAAAAGATAATTTAGAATAGGCTTTTAAATGAGGAATCCTATTTTGATCTACTCAATTTTCAAATATCTATATAGGACTACAATGTTTCCCATTCATAAAATTAATGTCACTTTTATTAAAATTCCCACATACAAAATAAGCTTATATGCAATAATTGAGGTGATAATTTCATTCAGCATTTTACAACAGGAGGGTGGCAGAAGGGAATGAAAAAGGCATCGATTTACATTTACCATCCGCAACAAATTTAATGGTTCACAAAACAAATCCACTACATCCATTCGAAACGAATAATTTAATTTAATTTAATTCGTGGGAGAGCATTCTCAGTAAATTGCTCGCAAATTTTCAATTCATTTCGTTTTTGGATGGAAAATGGTTGTGTGTACGGGATAAGTCTGATGGAAAAGCCTCTTCGTTTGCTATGGGGGTGAGTGGGTGGCGGGGGGGATGACAAAAATGAAAGCGTAGTGTGGGTAAATTGGAGAATTTGGGTGCTGCTGCTGGCTGGGCTGGATGAATAAAATTGCGGGGAAAGTGGCATGTCAACAGAATGTACTCACTTTCAAATTGTCTAATTCTATTAGTGTCTTGTGGTTCTCGCTGTGGGAATTCGTTATAAATAACCGTTAGTTTTAAAACATATGAATTTAGCCACCGGCGGCGCTGTTGTCAATAGGAAAAAAGGAGCGACAGACCGCCATCTTTATCTTCTGTCAATGTTCTTAGAAAAATGTAATGTGAGAATTTTGTGAGTGGAAATAAATTGAATTTTTCTTGTTAATTAATTATGAAATAGAGAGAATAAAGTGTTGGAGAAGAAACTAGAGACATTTCTTTGTGTGAAGCAAGTGGAGGAAGTATCGTGGAAGCGGCCGCTAGAGGAAAATTGAGGGATCTTTACCTGCACAGAGACTCGCACGTTTTTTTCGGTCACTTCGACCCGAGTCCTTACTAATCGCCTATGCATCTTGCAGGTAAAGAAGCGCCCCCATTGCTGGTACAGCTATAGAAGCTAATGTTGATTTGTATTCTTTCTCTTCCCCACCACGATACGCAAAGGTAAAGAAGCGCCCCACTATTGAGTACTGCCCAAGTTGCTAATATTGAACGTATTCTTTCTCTTCCCCACCACGATACCAAAGGTAATTACACATTATCTTCACATTTCTGGTCACTTCGACCCGAGTCCTTACTAATCGCCTATGCATCTTGCAGGTAAAGAAGCGCCCCCATTGCTGGTACAGCTATAGAAGCTAATGTTGATTTGTATTCTTTCTCTTCCCCACCACGATACGCAAAGGTAAAGAAGCGCCCCACTATTGAGTACTGCCCAAGTTGCTAATATTGAACGTATTCTTTCTCTTCCCCACCACGATACCAAAGGTAATTACACATTATCCTCACATTTCTGGTCCTTCGTGGGAAAAGCAATTAGCCCTACATTGCTTGATCAGGAGTCGACGCAGATTCCTTCTTTGACCGAGCTACTACAGCTCTCTTGACCGAGCTTCTACAGCTCTCTTTGACCGAGCTTCTACAGCTCTCTTGGAACGAGCTTCTACAGCTCTCTTTGGCCAGAACAACGAGTGATCTCTCCCTTCTCCGTCACTACTTGCTGACGTCACACTTGCCCAGGGACGGATTTGTTGTTCTTCTACCTCTTCTTGTGCGAAGCGAAACACACACTGGGCTTTGTTACTTACAGAGCATTTACTTGGGCTACATTTGAGTCTGCGTGAGCAACAAAATGGAGCAACAGCTTTCGGCGCTTCGTGTTGAGAGAGGAGTCCTGAAGAGGACAATCACATACATTGAGAAAAAGGTCGTGGATCAACCTGACCTTCCTGCTTCGTCTGCCACCACACTGCTTGCTAACGTTCAATTTACATTGGACAAATTCATCAAGGTGCAGGCGCATATTGAAACTCTCGCTAGTGGACAAGCAGAGACTCTCATCCGGGAACAAAATGAGGGTGATGCTTTCTCGGGCAGATGTACGGAGCTGCAACTGACCCTCTCGGAAATTGCTGAAAAAGTCAAACCCAATGTTCAACAGGGCGCTGATCATTGGTCACAAGCTTTGTCCAGTCAAACGGACCTTATGCGAAAAATGCTGGAGTTGCAAAGCAGCTCAAATTCCAATGGCAATGGAACACGCACTAAGCTACCGCAGCTCAAACTTCCCGCTTTCGATGGCAAGTACACTGACTGGCCACAATTCCGCGACGCTTTCCAAAGTGCCATACACAACAATCGGGATCTCATGCCAAATGAGAAAATGCAGTATCTCAAAATGTCCTTGTCTGGCAGTGCTGCGGAGGACATCAGTCACATACCGATCTCTGACGATACGTATGCGACCACCTGGGAGAGACTCACATCACGGTATGAGAAAAAGGTTCACCTCGTGAATTCTTACATCCAACAATTCATGGCACAAACACAGCAAAAAGTGGATTCAGCGTCCGATCTTCGCTCTGCTAACCTCAAATACAGGCAAATTATCGACGGTCTCAGGGCACTGGGGCCCGAATGTTTGTCAATCGATATGTGGCTCATCTACATGATGAAATCGAACATGAACGAGAAATTTAGGACAAAGTGGGAGGAAGGAAAGAGCTCGGATCAGCTCTCAACACTCGATGAGTTCTTTGAGTTCATGACAAAGATGACGGATGTCATGGAACGTGCTAATCAAGGAACTACGGGGACAACTGCTTCGACACCCAAGGAGCAGAAACCCAACAGCAAGCCATCCAAACCTGGATTCAAATCTCATCATACAAACTCTGCTCAATGTCCGGAGTGCAACAGCACTCATTTGTTGCATCTTTGTGACAAATTCAAGGCTCTCGCGCTTAATGAAAAGCGTGATCGGATGTCGCAATTCCATCTTTGTTTCAATTGCTTGAGGCCGAATCACTCGGCAAAGAGTTGCCCATCCAAATCCAGCTGCCAAAAATGTGGTAAACGTCACCACACCTTGTTGCATCCGCCATCCACGGATCCTGCTCCAAATGGCGCCGCACAACCTGTGCAACCGAAGCCTGCGCAACAAGTTCCTGCTTCGCAACCTTCGCTGCCTCAAGCCTCACCACAAACCCCTGCGCCTCAGGCACTTCCTGCAGTGCAATCTACTCCAATCTCGGGAATTACAATGCACCATTCTTCCATCCACAAATCTCTGCTACCGACTGCTCTCGTGAATGTGAAGGATGTCCACGGAAACTACCAAGTTTGCCGTGTGCTTATTGATGGCGGAGGAGAGTGTACAATGCTGTCTGAGGAATGCGCCCAGAGGTTGGCCTTGCCAAGGTCAAAGGCGCACATTGCTGTCTACGGAGCTGGTGAGGTTCTTGTGGGTCACAGCAAAGGACTTGTACATTTGGAAATCTCGTCGAGATACGATCCACAGAACAAAATCAACGCTGATGCTTACGTCATGAACAAAGTGACGTCCAATTTGCCGTCTACGAATCTCTCTGGGTCACAATGGAGACATCTCCAACAGCTACAGCTCGCTGATCCCAATTACAAAGTGCCTGGCAAAATTGACATCATCATTGGGGTGGAATACGCGAGCTACATCAATCTGCCTCAAATTCTAAAGGGTGACGCTGGAGAGCCCGTAGCGCAACTTACCATTTTTGGCTGGACTGTGAGTGGATGTGTCCAGGGCACACCCACCCGACTCACATCGCTGCACACTCATGCCTCGGAGTGTGATCTGAATGAAACGCTACAGAAATTCTGGGAATCTGAGGAGGGTTGTCTGGTGGACAAGAAAGCTCTTCTCACTGCTGAAGAAGCTTTGTGTGAAGAACACTTCGCGCAAACACACACTAGGGACGACACAGGTCGTTATATCGTCGAGATGCTCTTCAAAAAGGACCATGCTCCGTTGGGTAACTCGAGCGCAACTGCTTTGGGTCGTTTCAAATCGCTGGAGCGACGATTCGAAAAGGATTCAACTCTCCGTGATCAATACATTGCCTTCATGGATGAGTACATTGAGATGAATCACATGGAGCTTGTCACTGATCCGAAGGTTCTTCAGGATCATGAGTCCTACTACTTGCCACATCAAGCTGTTCTCCGACCTTCCAGTGAGACCACCAAGCTTCGTGTCGTCTTCAACGCCTCTGAACCTACACGTCCGAACAACCCCAGCTTCAATGGCATACTGGTTACAGGTCCTACCATTCAAGATGACCTTTTGGTATTGCTTCTGCGCTTTCGGACGTACAAAATTGCTTTTTCTGCCGATGTGGAAAAGATGTACAGGCAGATTCTGATCGCAAAGAAATTCAGAGACTTCCTACAGATCTTCTGGAGACGCGACCCGCGCCAGCCAATTCGAACTTATCATCTCAATACAGTGACATATGGGACCTCATGTGCCCCATACCTTGCCGTGAGAGTGCTTCATCAAATCGCCATGGATTACAAGGAACAATTTCCAGAAGCATGTCAAGCCATTATCTCATCTTTTTACATGGACGATCTTCTTTGTGGAGCGGATTCCATTGAAGAAGCCATAAAGCTGCAAAAGGACATTCAACATGTTCTCTCCCTAGGACAATTTAACCTCAGAAAATGGGCCTCAAATTCAAGTGAAGTTCTTCAGGAAATCCCACCGGAAATGAGAGCTATCACACCGGAAGAGGTTCAACTGCACTCAAAGTCCATCTCTGCTCTTGGTCTCAATTGGGCACCAGGTGAAGACTATTTCTCGCTGCTTCTAGAAGCTCTTCCCTCGGTTTCCACAAAACGCGACTTGTGTGCAGCTGCTGCAAAAATCTTTGACCCGCTTGGTTTTATTGCTCCTGTCTCTGTGAAGCTCAAGATGATGTTCCAAGCCCTTTGGCTGACCGGCTCCGCTTGGGATGACGAACTACCACCAGAAGTTGCTGCTGCCTACAAACGAATTCAGGATGAATTTCATTTGCTACCTCAACTTCGCATCCCTCGGCGAATCCCATCTGTGATGAAGAGCCTGGTTCTTCATGGATTTGCCGATGCTTCCAAGCGAGCTTTCGGAGCTGTGGTGTATGCTAAAGGCATCGATGGAGTTGGAAACTCTGTCATTGAAATTGTGATGGCTAAATCTCGAGTAGCTCCACTTAAGCCAATCACCATCCCCCGCTTGGAGCTCAAAGCTGCTCGTTTGCTCGCTGAACTGATCGCCAAAATCAAAAGCTCGTGTCCCCATAAGGAGGTACAAATTCATGCGTGGTCAGATTCAACAACGGTTCTTCAGTGGCTTCAAGAACCACCTCGCTCATGGGATCAATTCGTGGCTCGTCGTGTACACGAGATTCAAGAAGTGGTTCCCCCTATTCACTGGCGCTACGTTCCAACTTCACAAAACCCAGCTGACTGCGTGTCTAGAGGAATTCTTCCAAGTGAGCTTGTGAACCATCCCCTGTGGTGGCACGGACCTCCGTGGCTCAGCGAAGAGGAAGACAAATGGCCAGCAAACAAAGTGATTGGAAAAACTGACGAAGAGCGCGCATCCCGTGCTATCGTGCTCACAACTCAGGTGGATGAGACTCATCTCCTTCACCAATTGATTCAAAATACTTCCGGGTATCTCAGAATTGTTCGCTTGGTGGCTTACCTGATGCGATTCTACAGGAACATCAGGGCTCAACTAGCCAAAGAGGAAGTTTGCAAGGGCTTTCTCTCAGTACAAGAACAACATGATGCTACAGTGTGTATTCTCAAATACATTCAACAAATCTCGTTTCCGGACGAGTACAAGTGCTGTGTCAAAGGACAAGAGGTTTCTCGTACGAGCAAATTGCGAACTCTTGTTCCTTTTCTGGACAAAGATGGACTGATGAGGGCTCAGGGACGACTGGAGAATTCTGAGTTTGACTACGGGACGCGGCACCCAATCATCCTTCCATCCAACCACAAATTCGTCAGGGATCTTGTGGTTTTTACCCACGAGACAAATCTTCATGCTGGTCACGCGATTTTGGCAAACACGCTCAAGGCCAAGTACTGGATTATTGGCCTCCGCTCTCTCACAAAGAACGTCACCAGGCTATGTGTGAGGTGTACCAAAGCCAGACCCCGGACTGAAACACCATTCATGGGGGATCTTCCGAAATCGCGCGTTGAGGAAAACCTGCCATTTGTGAGGACAGGTTGCGACTTTGCGGGCCCAATCAAGATTCGAGCTTCGAAATTGAGGAAGGCGCCGATTCAGAAGGCTTACATCTGTGTGTTTATCTGTATGAGCACCAAAATGATGCACTTGGAAGCTGTCAGCGATCTCAGCACTGATGCATTTCTGGCAGCCTTGAATCGTTTTGGAGGACGCCGAGGCTATTGCAAAACGATTTACTGTGACAACGGCTCTAATTTCATTGGAGCTTCCGGAACCACACGACAGGAAAGACTTGGTGGCATCCGGACTCATCAACATAAAGTGACTGCGAAGATGTCTGCGAGAGGGACTGAGTTCAAGTTCATTCCGGCCTACTCCCCTACATTCGGAGGCCTTTGGGAAAGAGGAGTAGCGAACGTGAAAACGCTCCTACGACGGGTTATTGGTGAAAGTCTACTCACGTTCGAGGAATTGTCAACTGTGCTAGTGCAAATTGAAGCCATCTTGAACTCTCGTCCGCTCTGTGCCAAAACATCAGACATCAACGACTTGGAGGCCCTCACTCCAGGTCATTTCTATCTCTTTCGGGCTCCAAATCTGCCACCAGAGCCCAATCTCCTGGAAACAAACCCAAATCGACTCAGCCGATGGTTGTATTGTCAACGGATGGTGCAACACTTTTGGCAACGCTGGCACCAGGAATATCTGACGTCCCTCCAGAATCGACCGAAATGGAATCAGAAAACACGCGACCTCTGCGTTGGGGATCTTGTTCTCATCCGAGACAAGGAGTTGAAGCCCACCTTCTGGAAAATGGGACGTGTGATGCGAGTAGATCCTGGAAAAGACGGGACTGTGCGAGTCGTCCTAGTGAAGACGCAGGACGGCGAGGAGAAACGTGCTGCCAACACCCTTGCTTGGCTACCCCTACCTACTGATCATGTGGACCCAGTTGTTGAGCCTCAGGATGGCTCAAGGGGGGCAGTATGTGGGAATTCGTTATAAATAACCGTTAGTTTTAAAACATATGAATTTAGCCACCGGCGGCGCTGTTGTCAATAGGAAAAAAGGAGCGACAGACCGCCATCTTTATCTTCTGTCAATGTTCTTAGAAAAATGTAATGTGAGAATTTTGTGAGTGGAAATAAATTGAATTTTTCTTGTTAATTAATTATGAAATAGAGAGAATAAAGTGTTGGAGAAGAAACTAGAGACATTTCTTTGTGTGAAGCAAGTGGAGGAAGTATCGTGGAAGCGGCCGCTAGAGGAAAATTGAGGGATCTTTACCTGCACAGAGACTCGCACGTTTTTTTCGGTCACTTCGACCCGAGTCCTTACTAATCGCCTATGCATCTTGCAGGTAAAGAAGCGCCCCCATTGCTGGTACAGCTATAGAAGCTAATGTTGATTTGTATTCTTTCTCTTCCCCACCACGATACGCAAAGGTAAAGAAGCGCCCCACTATTGAGTACTGCCCAAGTTGCTAATATTGAACGTATTCTTTCTCTTCCCCACCACGATACCAAAGGTAATTACACATTATCCTCACACTCGCTTAGGAGGAAAATGAATACCACACTGCTTCGTTTTTTCCTCCCTTCCTCCCATTTGCGGGCATTTCCTCATGCTGTACCACCCAGGGAGCCATTCCTCTCGGGAGTATTGTCAGAGAAATTACGATACTCAATTAGAACATCCACACACACAGCTCTTCGATGCGAATCGGAGAAGTCAGACGCAAAATGAGCGTGAAAATGGAAATTGGTTGAAATTGAATCTGAATTACATATGTTTCTTCCACATATCCCTTAACTACTTCCACCCACAAACTACAGAGACCGTACAAATTTTGTCAGCAATTGGGAATGAGAATTTGTGGGTGGAAGCATTAACGAGCTCTCGAAGCCATGGAAATTTTCCAATTATCGAAGAATTGCCTCGCAGTTTGCCACCTAAAATTCGAACATAAAATGCTAATGGAAAAATTTCTTATTCTTATGCTGGATATACATAAATTCAATTGCAGTCAATTGGGGGTTTGAAGTGCAATTTCTATGTTGCACTATGTACTTCAATAAACGAAGAAAATTGTAGTGAACCTTTGAGGTTTTCTTTTTCCTCAATTTCTCCTCTTATTTGCTTACCACCCACTTATTTTCCCCAAGAATCTCCTAAAAAGATCAAACGCGCAATGCTGGCAGTTCAAGAATAAAATTCAACAATTTCAAGGGGTTGTTATTTTAGAAGGAAGGGTACATTTTGTTAATAAATGATCTTATGTTATTATATTTATTATTTTAACACCCACCCCTCCCTAAGGTCTATCTTATGTTATTATATTATTATGTTATTTTTAAATTTTTCACAAATTCTAACTTCAAATTGTCTTTAAAACTCAATTTTCAACCAAAATTGTTGAAATTTTGTTTGAAATATTCTAAAACTCCTCCTTAAACCGAATATATTCATCAAAATTTTTTTTATTAATTATCTTTATAATTTTTGGGTCTGTATGTGCCGATTATAACTCCCTTAAAATCAATTCAAAAGAGAAAAGCATGCACCCAGACAAAAAGAACTCTAACAAAGAAACTTCCCTAGAGTTCAATTTCTATGAAATTTACAATCTTTTATGGCCAAACTATAATAATAATAACTTATTTTATTTTATTTCAAAATACTTTACCAAATAGAAAGATTGGCACAATTTTCCTCATTTTCCTCTATTATTCCTTTTCCTTTGATATTAATTAGAGATATTTTCTTGAAATATTTTACAGCAAAACATAATTTTCCCAACCCTTCTTGTTTTTACTTTAGGGAGGGTTTTGTAAGTAAAAAAAAATCTGGCACGTTTCGCATGTCTTGAATGATTTAAATTCGTCTTTTTACCCCTTATCTTTTGAGCACACTTTTGACTTGAAGATTTTTGGGAAACTTGCCATGTATTTATCCATTTCATTTTCACAAGAGATGAATGGAATTCGTGAGTAGTGCTTTATAGAAAATTTATTCATGGAATTGGGTTGATGGCAAAAAGGTGAATCTTGAGGAATTTCTTATTACCTCCCTCGTCTGGCATCTTACTGCTTGTCTCTTTTTTTGAGGAGATTCTGATAGCAAAAATAGTTAATTTATCAATTTGAAATTTTTCCCTTTAATAAGAAGATTTTCTTTATGAGAAAAAGTAAGCTTAAAAGTTCTTGAAAATGTAGATTTTTCTTGTAACAATTCACACAAAATAGATTCTTTTGTGGGCGAAGGATTGAAGGTGCATTCATGGTGGGATCCACACTTTTATCCCCATGCACAGGTCCATGTTGACAATGAGAAGAATGTCTGAGAAGTGTCTCGAAGTCTCAAAGTATGTTTGGTAAACAAAACGATAAATCTTCTCGCCTGAACAATTCCGTCACAACACTTAAAAAAGTGTGCAAAATCAATATTGAAAACATTCCCTTCCCACCGCGTGTGCTCACTATGCCCTGCCCACAGCTACAACAATGAGAATTTCTTACCCCATTTTAGGAGCTAGGAAAATTGATGTTTTCTCCGGAAATCCTCTACTTTGCTTCCTTCTCGGTCCTTCCTTCTCTCTTCCAGTATTCTGGGCATCCCTAAAGGTAGGACAATAGGGGGTGAGACAGACATTAATGGAGTATGCCGAGACTTGTCCTGGAGACAACCAAGAAGACACGAGAAAAAAGTCTCAACTTGCAATCATTCCGCTGCCTCTTTTGCTTTAGAAGATGCAAATAGGTATGAAATAACCATTTTTGGCAGTCATATATAATCATAAGAAGAGAGAATAATCTCACATGTCATGAGTATTTGCGTTCATGTCACGTATCCCTTTTAATCCTGACAAGAATTCTTTTATTTGATTATGTATACTTACATTTATGTACACATAAACCCTCCACAGCCGTTGTATGCTTTAGGGGCTTCTGATGATGGGTGGCAGGGAGCACAACTGACTACCCCGAGGGTGTATTACTAGCATTATTCATTGACTTGATGCTTTCTTGCTTTTCTTTCTTCTTCTTGCAGGATGGTAAAGGATATCGAATAACAGGAAAATGATTTTTATGAATTTTATAAAAATAAATGAATTTTTGTTGTGATTTCTGAATTTTTCTGAAAAAAAAATTGCTTGAAGAACTATCATAAAGTTTTATCGGCTTTTTACAAAAAATAATTTTTGAATTTTCCTACTAAATTAATCTAATTAAATTATGTGCTAAATTATTAAAATATTATCCTTTTGAATTTTTCAAGAAGGAGCACAATTCAAAGAAGTTTTTCACCCCCTCACAGCAAGGATAAACGATGGAAGAAATCACACGCGAAAGAATAGCTTATTCCTCTAACTAAAACCCCTCACATGAAGAAATATTTCTCTTTCTCGTGAATATCCCATTGCAATTCCCGAAGTTTTCCAATTCTTTGAATGATCTTAAAGATTTGAAAAAGATTTTCTTTTCTCTCGAGAAAAAAAGAAAAGAAAAAAATATCAAAGGCTGTGAGAAAATCCACTTTCAGTGTGATGGATCCCCCTTTCACGTGTCGCAAAGTTTATTAATATTCCAATAAAGTTGCAACATTTATTTTAATCCTGACAGGATTTCTCTGTTTTTTTTTCTTTGCTTCTTCCCTTCTTTTACGTGTGAGATAATGTACCCTGATGTTCACATCGTCATAAGTTCTTCCCCAAAAACCCACCCACTCAAATAGAATGTGGCAAATACGGAAGGGGCGAGGTGTGAAAGTGGGTACTTCGGAGGTGAGAGTTTACGAGGCACTTTCACGTAGTTTTCTCCGTCATTTGGGGATTTTATAGAGCCATCATTGCACTTGTGGCGAGGAGTGGTGTTGAAAGAACGATAAATTGCTTGACATTTCGTATGAATTATAAATTTTTTTGACTTCACCTGAAAAGCTCCGCGCGGAAAGTCAAGGACTTTGTGATGAACAGCCGGGATTGTACTTGGCGGTTGCCACCTCTTACAGCATGGAAAAGTAAAAGAAAACCTCCTTCCTTGAGGATCTCAACGCCCAAAAAGGATGTGAGTTTATGTGATGTGTTACCCCATTTTTGTTTAAGAAATAAATGTGAGATTCACGTTTTTGCTGGAAGCGCATTGAGAAAGAGAGACGTTATGTACTACGAGACAGATAAAGAAGTGTTTTATGTAATTTCATTTATTTTGGAAGCTCTTTGAGCTTTCCTTACACTCGATGTCGGCTTTGTTGTACAATATTTCGAGGGCTTCCCTTCGAGACTACACAATTTTCCTTACTTTTGTTCAACATTTTCATTGACTTCCATACACAACACACTGGATGAATATGAGATTGTCTGGTGAATTATGTATTCGGATACACTATCAGGGGGCTTAGGAATCATTTATGATTCTGAGAAAAAAAATATTTCAGCGATAATACAAGGCGAAAGAATTCAATTGAAAATATTCTGTAGAGTTGTATTATGATACCTACATTTTCCATCATTTTCCTTTTTTCTTCTCTCACTTATTCTGTCAATTTGAATTTAAAAGAAATTATATGTCTCTGTTTTATTTAAAAAAAAAATCAAAAACTGAGAGTTTCTCTTTTAATCCCGAAGGAATTGATTAAAATTCGTAACAAATAGTTGAAACTCTTTAACCATAATCCCAATTCGCTCAATTTTCTCTCATACCACAAGAGAGATTTTAACTAATTCCAGTGGATTACCATAATTTCCCTCAGCAACACCATGCGATCATTGTTAACATACCCAAAGCGGGAGTGGGGTGTGGGGGATATATGTATATGTTTCGGTTGAATTGAGGACTTCCTTTTGGAGGAGAAAATGCTTGAAATTTGTACTTGTGGCCAATTTTGTGCCGATTATGATTTCCGAGTCAATCTAAACCCATTTCCATTCTTCAGCCATACAGAGAATGCGTTTGATGTTGTACATTTGGCACCACACACAGACTCTCCGGGGGAACTACACCCCAAATGGAGTTCCCCACAGTCATCATGTTGGTTTTCTCCCCATAAAAGGAAACCTCATCCCTTTCATCATCGACAACGGTTAAATAAGTTTCAAAAGTTGAGGCCTGGGATGATGCCACGTGACTGGAACACTAATATGCTCCCTGGAGAAAATTTGCCCCAAAGCGCACCATCCTCATCACCCACCCAGTGAGATGCTGTCGAAGAGACGCTCTCAATCCTCCTGAAACTTTTTACCCCATCCCAGCTGTGTGCAGGGGAGTATGAGCTAACTCGTTGATAACCTTCCTCTGCACGTCGCGTTTACACCACCCACAAATGCCCTCACGGTGCCTTGATTCTGGGAATGCTCCTCACCCAATTTTTGGTGAGTGACCCCTTTTCAACCCAGCATGTTGAACAAGGGTGGTCCCTCGCAATTTTCGCTCGAGTGACGAAGGGATCCACATCTAATGCTCTCTATTTTCCAATTTGGGGATTTTTTTTTCTCTACTACTGCCACTTTCAATCAATATACCAAAAAGAATCACAATGTTTGGGATAAGTTTTAAAGGTAAAATTAGCTTTTATTACATTTTTTTCATTTTTATTTATTCCCTTTATTTTTCAATTAATTATGAAAATTATGTTTGTTGAGGCCTTAAAATAAGTTTTTTTTTATTTTTAGTAGATTACTGAAATAGAAAGAAATTAATGATTTTAGTGAGCCCCCCTGCAAAATATTAAAAAAAAACCTTTTTTGTTAAGAATTAGTTGGTATACCACAATCGTGGCATACCAAGTTTTCCGTTAAAGTTCTTTAATGGGAAATTTTTCTGCAATAGATAAAAATGCTCAAGGTTATTAAAAGAAAAATCAATTTAAAAAAAATATCCCATAAAATTATTAATCTTAATTTTCTAATAATAGAGTCAGCATACATAAAATAAATCGAAAAATACAATTAATACTATGTCATATTTATTAGTTTTCAAAATGCATCAATATCATTCGCTATTACCAATTACCCCGTGGGCATCAATAAAGATAATATAGAGTAGGTAATTTATCGGCATTTCCTGTCAAATTTAATTAAAATAATGGGATTTTTATTATATATTATGTGGTAAAACACACGAAAAATAATCTGATTCACATCATCTATTTTAACTACACACATTTTATTCATTTTGTGTGAAAATTTTCAAAATAATGTGCTAAAATAATAAATTCAAAAAATTATTTTAATTTACAATAATTATAAATTAATTTGTATCCACATTACCCACATCCCTACGCGTATAATAATCTAATATTCAAATTTACAATGCTTATTATAAATTATTTAATTAATTTGATTAAAGTATTTTGATAATAAATACAATATTTAATCCACAAATAAAATATACCCGTCAATGGGAATATTCGATGGTGTACTAAATTGGAAGTAAATTGGTTGTAATTTACTTCATAATTAATGAAGGTGATAACATTATGTAAATATACAAAGATATATTTGAAAAATTGAAATGCAAATTCACTGATTTTGGCCATGATATCGTTAAACTCCACTCATGTCAATCGATTACGCGATTGATGAATTTATGTTTTAGTATGCATTTGACATACGGAATAGTTTATAAATTTGCATTCATTATAAATTTATCAACGGTAAATTACTACCTATGTATATTTATTAACTTCTTCCCTCCAAATGTTATTTTCAGGCTGATTTGTAAATTAAATTACAAATTTTTGCATTAAAATAAGTTGCAAAAAAAATGTTTATGCTCTCCTCCCACACTTTGGAACAAAATCAAGAGGAATATGTTGGCTAAAATATTGCTTTTCAAGTGGAATTTAAGGGAGGAAATCCGTTGGGGAAATAGTTCTGAAATTATGGGAAAAGCATAGCGGAAAGCACTCTGGGAAGGGATATTGTATGGATTTGGTGATAATCTCATTATACATTTGGGGATCATTTGGCCCATCAATTTTATGAGCATTTAACATTGTGTCGTACTGGGAAGCAGCTACTAACAAATCATTTGCAATTTAACAATAATTTATTGACTTTTCGATAAGCATTAAATGCAAAATTCTCATATCACATTATCATTTCATAAATTTTCTTTTAGGTACCTGTAGCAGGGGGTTACCTGTAGGCTATATAGCTATATAGGCACCCCCTCTTGTACAACATTGTATATAGGTTGTTTAGAAAATACGACAGGTGAATTTAAAATGTAATTTAATAAGACGAATGAGACAGATGATCTGATAGGGAATGAAAAGGTCAAAATATGGTGACAATTTTACCCGATTTAGCTACATTTTATTACTACAATATCAACCTGAATTAGTTAAGCAGAAAACACCATCCCCTAAATCATTTTAAACATCCTCTGACAGAGTGTCAAAATATATATGACGATGGTGTTTTGTTTTAAATTCGCTTGATTGAGGAGAAAGCTACTGGCGACAAATGCAATTACATAAATTGTCAAACGTCTCACCCTCTCTACCACATAAATTGCCATCAAGCATAAAATGCTCCCACTGGCAGAAAGGAAGATGATTCTCCAAGTTGTTCAATAGCGCCAAAGGTAATATTCTCGAGATCCTTAATGGAGAAATTCATTCAATTGAGCTTTAAAGCTGTGCTAAAAAGGAAATACTTGGGGAAATTTTTACTTATGGATACAGTTGTGTTTGAATAATTCGTTGTGTTCAATATTAAAGATTAAACTGTTGCCCCATACCCAAAATCTTGAATACTTTGGAAAAATAATTTGATAAAAAACTGAGAAAAAAAGCTCTAGTGTTGAATAGAAATTCTATTTCGTGTCGAAATGAAGCGAAAGAGCAGTTCAAATGTTTTTATTCCAACACCTTCATGGGTCATGTACTTGAGCTCATTGAAAACTAAAACCTCATCTGCCAATTTGGGATTTTATTGATACAGAATGAGTGGAAATTGTGTGAATGGTAAGTTTTAACTTAATGTTTCGGGTGCAAGAAGGAAACTCGTGCAATGTGGTAATGAGTGGGGAATGATGGGAAGACCACGCCACCAGCCACGAACACACAGGATGGAGGGAATTGATGGAAAATACTCGAGAAAAGGTGTCTTCTATATTGTGGTGGGATAAAACACTAAAATTGGATTTATTTGCACTTTAGAATGATCGATGGTCTCTGGGTGAAATAAGATAGAACGTGCTCCGTTTTACTAAAATACGAGACCTTTCTCCACCCCCAAACCACTCTGTACAAGTTTTCCTGTTTTTCCCGCCATGAGAAAACATCCCTCCTGTACTCGACTTTAAGGCGCCAAAACAATACAAACACGTCTATTTTTATTGTCTCTGTCACCCTCACCCATTTTCCACCCCCGCGTGCAAAGTTCACTTGCCTGTACGTCCTTCAATCCCTCACACACACTCCTTTTTCCCCCAAATCTCAATGCAGAGGATTTTTCTCAAACTCCTGCATAAGGAGTGTGTGAGAGGGATGATGCAAAATTCGAACGACTAAGAGATTTTTGTATGCAATCCTGGAAAAAACAAACCCCCTGAGTGCGTGGTATAAAAAATAAATGTTTCATGTAAATAAACAGGCAGCATCACGAAATTGCAATAATATCCCCCTCATGTGAGAGGCGCGTATGACGAATTTAAAAGATCCCTTTGGACCCTTTTTGTTTCGTTTTTTTTCTCTCTTCGCCAACCCACACGCGTGTGCCTCCCATCAGCCTCCGTAATCCAATAAATAAGTCACCCACACCCCCTTTGTCACCCCGTCCGCCGCATAGACGATAATCGAGGGTTGATTTTCCGCCTGTTGTTATTTTTTTGCATATCTGTGTCACATGCTCTTTGCGAGAGTGACAAAGAAGGGCGGCAGCAGGCACACACAAAAAAAAGAAATAGAAATGAAAGAGGGTGGAAAATGGTGAAAATCAGTTTTGGAAGACCCCTCAATTTAGGGCTGTTACCGCTGTGATCAAAGTGCAAATTTCGGTGTGATTTCCCTCCTATGGCCCTTTGCCACACTATGTCGTAATCCAAGCAAATGGGTGTTTTGCATTCATCCACCGACATTTTTCACCACAAAAATATCCCCCTGATTGATGTGAACATGAATTGAGTGTGGCCGTACCGGGGGTGAGGGTGTGTAGGAGGTAGGTACTTCTGTAAGTAACGGATAAACTTTTACGACTTTCAACACTTTCCCGAAAACGGAGATTTCACCACATATCCCCGCAGAGGATGGTGATGAAAAAGTTTTCTCGAGTTGTGTGAATGGCAAAAAAATCACTGAAGGATATCTTCTTTACTTATCTCTACTTTCCTGTAAAAATTTTCTTCATTTTCTTACCAAAGGACAAAAGATGTGGTACTCAAAGGAAAATTTTTCGTTGAATTTTAAATTTGAAAAATTTTCAATAAGAAATGTTAGGATTTAAGGAATGAGTCAGATTTTCCTAATTTTTCAATTTATTTCTAAAATTATTCTCTCAATCAGTGAATTTAGAGAAAAACAAATCAAGACAAAAGAAAATTCTTTTCAGCTTATTTTCTTTCTTTTTAAAAATTTTCTAAAATATTTAACCAAAGTTCTTGTGGTGGAAGAAAATGATTTATTTTCATTTTATTTTAATCCTGACACCATCTTGTTCTTCAATGTAATGTCCTTTTATATAGTGTCTCTATAGCTTTACATTGAAGTGAGAAAAACCATCGAAGATGTATTCCCCTTAAGGGAATATTGATTTCGCGAGAAAATTCCAGTCAGGTGTAGTCGTAAAATGAAGCTGATCTTTTTTTCCCTAATTTTCTTTTAATCAAAATTAGTAGTCAGTATGGGAACTCCTCACCAGTGTGTGGGAGGGAAAATGTGCAAGATGGAAAAAAAGAGAAGAGAAATTACTGTTATGGGATGGAATGACGAAATTAGTATGAGTATAAAAACATAATAATAAAGTCAATTCACGGAAAACGTTTTTCCATTGCACGTATCGGTTCATCATCATTTGGCTTCTTACGCTTACAGAGAGCGACAGAGAGAGTGGATGGATACCCCAACACCCTCACAAAGGGATCTGTGAATGGTGTGTTGGGGATTGGGAAAATCCATGCATTTTCTCTTTTTCTCACATTCTCAGACAACCAGCCGTAGCACAAAATCCTCCTCCTCCTTCAGTTGGAGTCCAATCAATAGATCCCACGGAAATAAAAGAAGGGGTAGTGGTGGAGGTAGCTGAGTGTATTTCTCAATCACACTGTTGACTTCGACACTGTAATAATGAGTGTGATGATGGCAGGACAAAATTAGTATGCTCAATGTACTCCATGTCTACGAATGATGTCATTGACTATGCTATTCAAGAGTCTCAACCACCCACGAAGCTATATATACATACATACATATATGCCATCTCTGTGAAGCCACCACAGCAATGTCTTTATATTATTTTCCAATAAGGGAATAATTGTAATTAATTGCCCTGAATATTCCTTTTGAATAACATGCTCAAGCTTATTAACCTTAATATGCAGTAGTGGTGGAAGTTTGTCATCTCAACCACAGAAACCACATACATATATATGGTACAATGTTGAGATGATATCAATTTATCCGTAAATTTGATAATAACACAATTAATGGTAAGCTCATGATGGGTATGTCTTTAATATAAGTGGCTTACAAAGTGTTATGATATAATGCTTTATAAGATATAATTTATCTCCTTGTACTATTTGTCTTACAGGCAGTAAAGTTTTAAGGAAGCTATCTCTGTTTTGAGTTGAAGAGGAGAAGAAAAATTTTTAAAAAAGTATATATTTGAGGATAAATAATAAAAGAAAAAGAACTTTTTACGTGAAAAGAGTTCATGCATTGACCATGTAAAAATTTTCTCTATCACAAAACAATTTTAACCTATTCCATCTTGTAAAGAATCAAAAAACATTGAAGAATCGCGAGAGAAACTCCCCAATATCTACTAGGATCACATAGAAAAATGTAAAGAAACTAATTGTTCTATTTTTTTTCTACGCTAAGAACTAAATAAAAAATCGAAAATTCGTCGATTTCTTAACAGTTAAAAATGTTTTTTTTCAGGGTCGTACAGGAGATCCGCTTTAGATATAACTTAGGTCTCATTTCGATAAACTTCCCTCTCTATTAGAATTTTTATTTTAACTGCAATTTTCTTTATTTTCCGAAATGATACTCTAACTCTTTACCTATAATTATTTCCTATCTGAAATAATAATTATAAAAAAAAACAATCAAAAATTTTAATAAACAATATTTTTTTTAATAGCCTACCAATAAAATTCGTAAAACTAACATTAATCAGTTTTTATTTTTTTTGCATTTTTGTAATCCAACAAAATGAAATATTTATGCTACTGATGCTTGTTTACTTTGACTGTCCTTGAATATTAGTTTCCCATTTTCCGCGGAAGCCGGATATGTCACGTATTGTTTTAAAATCAAAATATCCCCACATCCAGATGGGATTTGGCGGGATGATATGAAGGGTAAAAGAATTATATGTGAATGGAAATGTGATAATTTGCTAATAGATATACAATACAGCGGATTATGTCCGGGATGAGCTTATATATGGGTTTGATCCCTCGATTCATACACCCCCCCCCCAACCCACCGTCCCGCGCGCGTTTTAACCTGTCCTTCCCCAAATTGATATTCTCCGTATATATTGTGTAGCAATATCTAGTGCTTGAACCGTTTAATATCCCGAACACGAGAAACAATTTTGCCAATTTTGTATTCATATTGTGCAGTGAAATATGTAAATTTCCCCGGTACACACACAATATGTGTATGTGGAATGCACTACATATATGGCTATAATGGGTTGGGGGGTCATACACACGGGGGAATTGTGAAAGAGTGAAACAGTGTACAATTTATGTACAATACCATATGAGTTTGTCATTGATATTTCGCGTATATCTATATAATGTTTCTCATGGGAGAGGGCAAGCTGCGAGAGGAGTGTAAAAGGGATATGGCTCATAGTTCGTCTAAAATTTGATTATTTTAATTGAAATCCATCACCCTCAATCAAATTTGCAAATTCTCTAGTTATAACTCACTTTATCCATTTCACAGCATAGAATTCCTATGCTGGATTTTAGAGCTGCAGCATATAGCATGGATGCATCATCTTATAACGATATACGAGATTTTCAGGCAAAATGGAAAGGTATTGCAATATGGTAAATCCGACCAATTTGTCGTTTGCGCAAAAGGGTCCATCTTATTATTGTGTGGTGAAATGGCATATATATGTTGGGTTCTCAAATATCATTCCTCTTCACATAATTGAATGCCTGTGATGGGTCTATTGTGCATGTTGCAATACAATAGGGCACGCTGGCTATAATTTATAGGTGAAGTGCATATTGTATAGCATGGAACGTTTATTAATATAATATTTCATCTTGATGCCCAACTTGCTGATGGGCCTGCTATGAGATGACCATCGAGGGGGTTTAGTGGCTCCCCTGTCCCATTCGGCACACAGAGGTAGACTCACTCCCACCTAAGAATTCATATTTGGGTCCCCATGTCTCTCCACACATGCCATATGAATGAAAACATGAAATCTCAATCATTCACCACCACATTCCCCGTCCAAGTGCCCCAAAGTCAACTCGTCCAAGCAAGGTATTGTTGGGCAGCAAAACAGGTGATTATTGAATGGACAGACACTATTGAATGTGCACAAGATACTGCACCGAAGGGAGCTTTGTTCCCTTCCAAATAACACCCAGGAAATTATATTAAGTCAATGCAGACAATATATGTGCAAGAGCGGCGCCTCTCTTGACCGCACACAGTGCCGATTTTGAGGTGCAAGTGAGATGTGCATAACCCCTAGCTGTAGCAACACAATGCACCCATTTAGACATTAACCTGAGAAACCACGGTATCCAATAATTGGTGGCTCCAGAACACTTGAGAGTCTCAATATTGTGTGCAGCATATATAGAGTTTCAAATCAAGTGGGGTGCACTACCCAGAAATTAATGAAAATTTCCCAGACTCCATACAGCTTAGCTGATTGCCCCGATTGGTAGCATCTTTGAACACTGAAACAATTACGAAAAGCAAAATTAATATTCGCTGGATTTGGGCCAAGGATATATTGTCATAGCGTTTATGGTTTCATCCACTCGTGAGTTTCCTTATTAAATTTTATTATTACTTTATAAAGAAAATGGTTTAAGGACTCAAGAAGTTTGGGAGTTAAAAGAATTTATTCGTTTTTTTTAATCCAGTAAATTTTGATCATTTTGATAAAATATTTTCTAGTTTAATTTGTTCTAAAAGTCTAAAAACACAGTTGTGACGTCATTGATTGCAATTTTAGGTAAATCAATAATTTTAGGATGTGGGCCTGGGGTGCAGTGGATAGAGCGCTTGAGTGCGCATCCAAAGGTCGCCGGTTCGAATACAGGACCCGGCAAACGCACCCCATCCGCCAACGTGCAATTAGATCACGTTGACCGGTTGGATCAGGAGATTGATACACTCCTATCCGTAAAATGGCCCACACGTGGTAGTATCTAGCAAGGCCGCCCACTACTTCTCCGCAAGGAGAACAACAACATCATATAGGGCGGCCGGCCCTGTTCCTATATGGGACGTAGCGCCAAAATATTTTTTTAATAATTTTAGGATTATTCTCAACCCATAAAACATTCGATGCTGATGAATCGAAACAAGGAAAAACCTTTTCTTAAATTTAAAAGAAAATCTTAAAATAAAAAAAAAAGGTTGAAGACCACATTGCGCATAAAATAGTGAATAAGCATGCAGGAATCACAAATGGGAACAAGTTCTGGATTGTATGAGGACGAAACTGCGAAGGAAATGGCAAATCGCATCCTCGTATGCGATATATATACTTTCTCACTGATAAATATGCAAATATGCCCAATTTCCATTCATACATGGTTGTAAGGCGAAGCGTAACGGTTGGGATTGGGAATGTGTAATTTCGTTTAAGCTATTTCACATTCTTCATACACCATTGCAGCACGTTATGGTTGGGGGAAGGATGAGGTTTAGACACATCTTAAGGAGAATGCTGGGCATTTCTTCTATACGAGACTTCTGCTACTTTTCCTTGACTCTTGTTCATTTCTTTAGTTCTTCTTCCCCCCATTTTGTAGTTTTTCTTTTCTCTTTCCCCCCCCCCTCTCTCACTCTCCCTTGCTCTTTGTACTTTAAATTTAATCCCAATGAGATAAAAAGGATGATATTCTACGAAAGGAAAATAAGTTCCTATACATGGTCCATCTCCCACATGTGCTTCTCGCATGTTGGTTTTGATGTGGAAAAAGGAAAATGTCATCATAAAAGCCAACAACACACATTGATGGTACTTTTCCTTCCACAGAGGAGCGAGCAATATTATATAAATGAAGGATAAACCAGTTGAGTGGTATGGCACAAGCAACAAGGAAAACCACGAAATGGCATTTTGGTCTACCAAAATTGGCAGAAACTCCCAATTTAATATTATATATATACCCCCTACCTACCTATTGCTGTTCACTTCTCAATACACCCCCCTCCACATATGCTTTTCTCATCTCAACTCCTCAAATCTTCAAGTCAACCCCTTGAGGGAAATGATACGAAAATTTGTTTATGTTTTTCTTTGGACGTTTGGAAATTTTACTTTTAAATTATGTTCAATTCAATTTTTTTGTTCAATTAAGATGGTTTTCTTTTATTTTCTGATTTTTTAAAATTATTAAACTTTTATCTGTGAGCTTTCACGAGAAGCTCAATAGAATAGAAATACTTTACAAAACGTTGAAATCTTTCGATAATATTTCTTTTCAATTCCACCCCAACACTATTAAACTTCAAAAAAAGCTCTGAAAAGTCTTGAGAATTTTATATAATCTCCCGATCTACTTGTACCTTTACAGAAAACTTTGCATAGATAAATTAGAAGAGCTTCGTGGTATAGTAGTGAGTCACTTTCGGATGAGGACATACAATTAATTTAAAATGCATTGGTTTCCCTTCTGCATGAATAAAATTACCACGGATGGTTGAAAATTGTGGTCTCTTTAGCTGAAGGTAAAACCTCATGAATTTTAAATCAAAAACAACGTTAAATAGACAGTTTTCCATGAATTCATTTTAAGGTGTTTTATTAGAGAAAGATTTTTTTAGACTTATTACTTGAATTTTTTTTCGTAAGTAAGCTTTAAGTTTTAAGTAAACTAAATTCAAAGGATGTCTAAAACTTTGAAATAACGTTTTAAGGATCGATTTTGGTTACTTATTTACATTTTTCTTTGTAAATTTTGTGAACTCTGTTAGTTAGTTAAAAGCTTCTATCTATAGTTATGAAAGGAGATCATTTATTTCATACAATTGTACATAATAAATTTCTATGCGTATAAAGTTTCAATAGTGCATCAAGTGAAGCCCTTTATTTGTATAATAGCTCGACGTTTAAACGGAAAAGGTTGAAATTCACAAGTTGATGTTACATATAGAAAGCTAAATAACGTTCCTGCTCTCATATCATACAAAGTGATTCAAATTGTACGTGGCGATATTTTGAAGCGTTGTGGCCAAAAGTGGCACTTTGTGACAATATTGTTATGCCAGGCGAAATTTGGAACAAGTCGATAAAATTAATGTTTTGCATCAAGGTTAAAACCAACAGACGGTAGAATGGAACATCCTGGCGTAGTCATTTTGGGTGCAACCACACTGACAGAATGGTATGGCGAAAGATTAGTCAACAAGAGGCGAGCTTCAGGAAATGCAGAGAGGTGATGGAGATGTGAATCCTGTGGGGAGGATGTGCTCGGGGTGGACCACCGAGTAGGGGTTGCATATTATTTAGTGCGGTGTGGTGGTTCGGTGTCTGCTTCTGGCGTTGCTCTCATTACATAAATGCAGCGCGGGGAAACGTGGGGGATGTTTTTGGTTACCGCGTGCAGACACCGAGGGGGGTCCAGTGGGGACACCAAATTGCGTGCTGACAATATCCAAAAGCTTATGCCTGGTCAGCATCACATCGTTCGCTCATATAAATGTATTGTAGTACATAAATGCTGTTTAGTCCCACCCTCACCATATCCCAAAATCAACTTCGCATATAAGAAACTTCCACCATTGAAGCTCAATTGAATTGTATCCATTTTCATAATCGGATTAAGCAATTTTGAAATACGATATAATACCCCCAACATTGAATCTCTGAGTATACAATTCTCGTTTTCTTCGTGCCCGGGAACTTCTTAACTCAAATTGAACATTTTCCACTTGAAATGTGAATTGTTTCAATAGAATATCTCGCGGGGGGTGTGCTGTGCACGCCTTTTCAATTGCTTTTGCCATCACGTCTCTTTAAAGTCACATAGGTGAAGACACTGAAAACACTATGAAGATACCTCAAGAGGGATTATTAAATTTCCATTTTAGCATAACAAGAAATATTCCATAGAAGAGTTTTGAGATCTTTGAGAGATTCGCTCTCTTTAGAGAGAACAACTTATAGGATTAAATTCTAAGTTTTATCATAATATAAATCTGTTCAAAACTTTGGTCTTTAGTTATCAAAATTGAGAGAGCTTAAAACGGTTGATCTTACACTATCGAAGTTTAAAGTTTTTGGGTTTAAAGGGTTTAAAGTTTAAAAAAAATCTTTTGGAAAAAAAAATTAAAAATCTTTCTACTATCTGATCTAGGTCGTTATTTTTTTTAAACAAAAATAAACATTAAAAAATTAAAGATGGAAATTAGAATTGAGAGAAAAGACTTTTCTTTTTATTTTTTAAATAAACTTTGAATTTTTAATATTCTCTCTGAAAGATCTCATTCCTTTTACTAAACGGAAGCTATGCTAAACTCGTATTTAACTGCAGGCTATGTAACAATCTACATTTCGCAAATGCAGAGATTTAGTAAAATAGCAACCACAAAAGTAGTAGTGCTACGAAGCTATAAACGTGACTCCACGTGTGGTAAGTAATAATGTATACAATATGTAGGGTAGATATGGTAGCTTTTTGCAGGTCCGCCAGTCGGATTTCCGCACTGTACGTTAATTTAAATGTCAAATTTATTTAAAATACATGCGGAAACATCAGTTTCCCATAATAAATTTAATGTAATACAATTTTGAGAGTCATAATTTTCACAACTTTCGAACTTTCGTCGAATAACATTTTCATTTCTCCATCCCTCCATCCCCTTGCTGGAAAAGTCGACCTGGCGGTATGCTTTTCTAATATTTGCCGACTGTCTGTTTCATCTCCCACACCGTTGGAAAACCTCCCAAACGCGAGATTGCGGATGAGACACACATACTACTCACTAAAATTCGGTGAGGGCAAGCGTCTGAATTTCACAGGATAAATTGTACACACATGTACCAACTTGGCACGTATAGGGAAATGCTATGTAAATTGTGGAATGAAATACACTTAATATAATGCCAACGATTTTTCCGGGGTGTTTGTTGGCTGTTGATTTGGGTTTTCCTGCATTTCGGGCGGAGACATCATCCCCACAGATTTTCTACGGGGTGAGGGTATGTGGCGAAAGCTCTCTCTTTGGTGGTTATATTTTAAAAGTTAAAGTGTGAGAAATCTGACAAAATATCCGGACAACTGTCCAAAGAGGAAATCGAAAATGTCATTTTATACACCAGTCCTCTGGTGCAGATGATTTTTCGGTTGAGGTGCCCAAGGGATTATGTATGCGTATGTTGAGAAAATTTCCGGCTTAGCACCTGATGGACTGGAAAATTAATTTCTGCGTGAGAATATACCATCTCCATTGTCAAAATTTGCATTTCACCCCAAAGCGAATAATAGTAGCGGACATGCTTGGAATTGATACTTACCTACATACATACATATTTAAATTATTTCAGGATATAATGTATTAACAGTTACCTACATATTGTACATAATTATGGTTGTGCAATTCAGAGATATACATATTCTGCTGAATTTTGACACATTTAAGGCTTAAAGAATCAAGAATTTAAACTAAGAATTTAAGAATTTTTTTTAATAAAGATCAGAGAATAATGAAAAATCTTCAAAGCAGGTAGTTTAAATCAGGACAATTTTTAACTTGAACTTCTAGGTAAATTAAAATTCGTAAGAACCTGAAAAATAAACAAAAAAGTATCTCAATATTTGTCTAAATCTTCACAATCGCAATAATATTCTTCAAACTCTCAGTTTACTTATAAAATTTTTCTTCAAAATTTATTTCTTTTTTATATAAACAGCATACACCCTCTCTTATGCTGTTCTACGGCACTCTCCTGTATTGCAGGAAGACAAAAAATCCCATTCCTGCTAAAAGGACCCTCTCTTCGTGAACAAGCTGTATTATCGCATTTTCAAGAGCCCCCTTGATAACCATTCGACGGGAAGGTAATCTACACGTAAGATTGGTTTTTGCGAAACCAATTGCGTTTAGATTAAAAGAAATCGATATAGTGATGAGATTGACGATACAAAAAACATGGCAGAGTCATCGTAGTTGGATTTTTTCCGTGCTTCACACGATGAGTCGTATTTAGAGGCCTCGAGGGGTGAAATTTCAAAGAGAAGAACGCGTGATAACATCATCACGTGGGGAGGTATAATAAAATCTCTTTCACTTTGATTGCATAAAATATTCAAATTCAGTTGAAAACATTTGTACGAGATGAGGATACATATTAATGAATAGAATTCAACTGCGGAAGGTAATTTATTTACACAGACTGATGAGGGTTTCAGCAGTTGGAAGTGAAAAGGTGAAAAGGGAAGGTAGGGTGTGTAGCCAGGATATGCGGAGAAAGTGGGTGCCGAACGCTGTGGGTGAGACGGTGAATTGGATATGAGGTGTCTGCAGGGCGAAAAGGTGAGGACGGGCACATTTGGGGATGCTGCGAAAATTCTCCTTTTGCCAAAAACTAACTCACCATGCTGCTCGTTGTATGAGGTTGGCGCACAAAAGAAGCATAAAGTTTTTAAATTATATTTTTCTCCACCATAGACATAACAAAAATTTTCAACATAATGAACGCTTTTGATAATCACAATTTAGCATTACATTTATGCTCCCACACACACACATGAATACAAAACCGTTCCTTCGGATGATGAGAAAATTTTGCCAGGAAGTGCAAAATTTCCTTTTGCACCCAACTTTAAGAGCGTTTTTGCCATTTTGCGTTTGACGATATTTCCCCAAAATGTTCCCACCAAAAGTTCCCATTTTAAAGTTTCAAGTACTGTTGCAGTTTGTTTTGCGAAAAAGGAGAACGAAACATTCATTAGGTGGGATTTGATAGCTAATTCCCAAATTAAAATTCAGCACCATTGCACGGCGGGAAAACCCATCATCACGTTGTTGAGAAAGGGGTGGTGCGGATAAAAAGCTTCGTGTTGTCCCCCTTTGTAATTTGTTTTTGCAGTCCATCCCCCTCCGCACGATAAATGTCGATAATGTCGAGGAAGGATTTAATTGGTGGTGTATATGTTGGGTATTAATTCCCTTCACTGTACCGGAAATACAGCAGACAACGGAAGTTTATGTAATAACTTCACCACGTGAGTCAATTCTACGGGAAATTTATTTTTCTCTACTTTCAATGCGATAACATTGTATGATTCTTTTTTTTTTAACCCGGATATGTGTGCCAGGAAATGGGTAAACCCAGGCTTGAATATTTTTTAAGACTTCAAAAATTGACTGAATTTCAATTTAAATGGAATAAAAATTCAACAATATTCACGGAATTTTCTTTCCAAAAAAAATTAAAAACTTTTAATAAAATAAAAAATAAACTTTGTCATAAAGCGATTGTTTTAAAACTAAACCCATCCAATAAACCAAAACCAGTAAATCTGCTAACGGTTTAATTCACAACGTAAAATTTATAAACTACAAAAAGAACAATCCACCAACTAAATCTCTTGGATAAACTTTCCCAACTATTCTGTCAACAATTTTGTACATATTTGCGGATAAAGCTCCCATATAATCTGTTGCAATGTATGTAAATTAATAAATTATTTATGACATTATGTACATTATCAATTGGCTTTTATTCACTTGAACCACCCCAGTATAGCGGAGGGCACTATAAAAATGATTAATGATAAAAGTTTTTGGCTTCCATACATGAGTCCAATGTCATGTAGACTATCAATAATCGCTTTGCTGCTTCCCATGTAGCCCAAAAATTCCTCATAAACTCACTTAATATGCCTCTGTTGGGCAATATGTGTTGTGATTTTTCATGGTAATACTCCATCAAAAGACCATTTTGCCCCAAATGGATTTTAGCTCAAATGAAAATTTCTCTTTGAACCAGTTGTTCCTGGGAAAAGAAGCAAACCCAACTCGGTAGTTGCTGATGAGCTGGTGCAAAAAAAAAAGAACTAGGGCATGCCCCGAAAGCAAGTTTTAATCCGTATAAAGTTCCTCTCAATATCTCAAACATTAAAGTTCAACGTGACGCTGGGTTGGGGTGTAATTGGTGCAATTTGTGTTCCTAATTGCATTTTTTATCTTTACTCACCCCCGAAGGTTCAGCATCTTAGGTTAATTCCACTCTCAATCATCCACTATGTATAACCATCCGAAAAAACGTAGCTCTGCATGTAGTTGGGGATTTCCCTTGAAGTGGTGTGTGCGAATATATATTAAAGAATTAATTTAAATAAACCACACGCGGTCATGTTCGCCATATGGCACCACCAAATGTTAAAGTTGTTCAACACGACCCCCATTCCCTATCTCACGAGACTTGACTTTCTATGTAACCACAATGATGCTGGATGGTGCTTTTGGATGGGGTTTGAACATAGTCCAATAGATCCCCAGATATTTTAGGAACATCATCTAGCTTTTCATCAGAGTGGTGTACGCACTCGTCCATCACCTTGTTTCGTCTAAATATTTGTTGCTGCAGACAGCATAATTGTTTACATAAATTCTGTTAAATTTTCTTAAAAGGAAAATTTATAAATTTTTAATACTTTCAGAGGCAAAAGCTCTAAAAGTTTTACTTAAGTTTACTTTTGTTATATTCTTTCAACTATTTTCCCCAAAAGTTCCCGGCTTTTTGATCATAAAAATTAATTAAGAAGATAATCTTTAACCCTATCCTATCTTCTGCTGTCTTGTTTAATTCCCAACAACTCTATATTACCTTTTTCTGCAGAAATAAACGAGATATTTGACCAACATATATGCCTCCTTGTTCGAGGAAAACTCAACAAGACATCAATAATGGAATCACTCAGTCGGAATAAAGTTTCTGCAAGTTATAAAAATATATTTCACTTATTTTTTCAACACACCCAACTTGTCCCGGAGAGTGCATTTGGCCGGAAGGGGAACCCAAAGTGAATAAACACAATAAAAATTGTTCTCCTCACATTGGTGTACTGTGGGGTATGGCCTTCGAGTTTATTGCTGAGGTTGAACATATTCGACTTGTAGACACTAATGGGAAAGTTTTTCGATTGTGTAATAGAATTTGCTAAAAGAGGACGACGATAGCCAGAGGGAGGGTTCTTTTTTTTTCTTATACTGCCATGTCTTTGTCGGTGCTTTCACCACTAAATCAGCTGCTTCGAGGAGTACCATATTTTTGTGTTTCTCCTATCAATTTCTATCAAACCAATGAGCTTTTCATGGCTCCGCCGTAGGCAATATAAAGATTAAGTTGAAGCTAGATACCTACAAGATTAAAGGGTGATAGAATTAGATTTAGATTATTTTATACTGAAAAATTCTTTAATTGAAAGGTTTCTTTAGAAATTATTACATAAAAGGGTTAATTTTGGGTTTAATTAGAGTAAAATTCGATAATTTTAATATTTAAAAAAATCTAACAAATTATTCTTCAAGAAGAAAGCCTAAAAACAGATATTTAATAAGCTTTATTTAGTAAGCTTGGAAAATTTTCCTAGAAGACTTTTAGTGCATAAAAAGGTAAAAAAAATTATTTTAATTTTCAAATTTTAAGAATTTTCGATGAATATTCATTTTTCAAGGAAATTTTAAAATAAAGAACAATTGAAGAAAATTCCTGAACATCTGGGTTAAATTCTGCTTAGAACATAATTTATTTTATGTGTAAGTTTTGGAGCTTTTTAACCAAAAGTTCTCATATTCGCCTTCACTACTCACCCCGTTTGACGGTAGACAAATTAGATTTAGCAAGAAATTTAAAATGAAACTTTTAGCATTCAAAACTTTCAAAAAATGATGTATAAGAAAGAAATTTTGAACACTCGATGGCACGCTGAAAGTATTCTTGAAAATACTCCCTCTTCACGTATTTCTTTATCATTCAATATAGCATACAATTTCATTATCCCCGCGTGAGAGCAAAATAATGCGAGAATTTCTTTTTTGCTACAACATCTATCTGCAAAAAAACGATCAAGATGGGAAAAAGGTGCGAGTCTCTTCCGCTTAGCACCCCCGCGACCTTTTTTTCGCCGTGCAAAGCATCGCGGGAGCTTTTTGCAGATACGTACGTGAGATACTGTATTAAATGAGATGTGAATACACAGATTTATTCTGTATGACATTTAAATTGAGTGGAAAATATTCCAAATGAATGGCATAGAATATTCACAATTTCTTCATGCATTAAATGATGTTTGCTATTCGTTAAGATGCCATTGGAAGGGGTGAGAAAAGGGTGCAGAAATTCTCACATTTCTCTTGTTGCGTATAGTTTGTGCTATGTGTATATCGGGGATGCCAATTCCATAATGATTCTCTTGGTGCGACCCAGGCGACTTTGGGTGATGTCGTAGCTGTGGCGACGATGGAGAAAAAAAATGTTTAAAAATCGAGTGAAATTGCTCCATTTATTTGCTATTAAAGTTGTTGACAGGTCCATAAAGTTAGATTAATTTTTCGTTCATGGCAACGAGTTTGCTTCTTCGTCACTTCTTCACCATCCTCCGCACAATCTTCCGGCAGCCAAACCCCTACCCCTGCGCTCTGGGGGAATATCGACAAACTCTTCTGAGACTTACCGCAGAGTTCCATCAATTTATAAACCCTTGAATATACTTTTTCTTCCCGCACAACGGTCTCTCTGAATGAGATGCGGACAGAAGTTCTCATGAGTCCAAAAAAGAAATGGTCGACATTGAAGGCGGTATGGGGAGGGACAGGGGATGCAGGAAAGTTGGCATTTTCCCTTGCGGACCAAATTGAATGACCTATAGAATTTCTTTATTTCCATTGTGCACCAAAAGGGGATCATCAATTCAAGTGTTCGCCCATTCTCTGGCAAATTCCCCAATGTTTGTCATAAAATTCCCATATTTCCCATTTTTCAATGAGCCCCCATTATCTCCCACAATGATGACCATTGGTGAGTAAAGACGTGCTGAATATACAAAAGGAACCACACAACCATGGTGCATCCTCCCTCATTGGCATGAACATGATTCCATCATGATTCCAATACATCTCATAGCATTCGCCCTCGCATGGAGCATCTGGCTGAAGAGCTTTATGCTGGATGGTATTTACGACAAGAACATACGGAAGAAGTTCCTTCTCTCTCGGTCATTTATCTTTCTCCATAAGCTCTCCGTGAACGGTGGAAAGCTCGCAGACAAAAGACTGACTGATAATAAAGTGATGTTCTCGCTTCATTTGCATTGAAGAGCATTACTTTGTTCCATGTCTTCCACGGGGGCTTACAACCCATCTTGAGCATTTCTTGCAATCATCGCATAAAAATTCACAATGAAGGTGCGAAAATTGATGTCTACACATCGATTTTTTACACCCCACAACATTCTCTTTTACTTTATGTATTCCTTTTTGGCGATGTCTTTTGGGATGGGAAAACACTTTACAAAGGCTTAACATTTTTCTCTTTTCTCTCTCCCTCTAAAGTTGTGAAGGTTTATGGTTGGAAAAAATTACAAAAAGAAAATGGAAAATCAAAAGATCTCATTAGACGATTTAGAAAAAAAGAGAAAATAAAATTTGAAATCATGTTTTTATGTTTTTTTTTCAAGATTTCTTTATGTTTTAATTTTAAAATTTATTTTTTTAAGGACTTTTAAATATTTCCAATAAGAAAATTACTTATGATTGTAGTCCTAATTTTTTCCAGACCCTAGTCTCATGGCTAAAGGGTGGAGGGAATGTGCGAGCTAAATGTCCTAGGCGGTGGATGTACGTGTGAGCGTCGTCCATCAGCACGCTCCGGTATGAGTCAGTCTCTCTCTGAGTTTCGTCGGGAGCGCATGTGGGGCATTTAGTTAGCCGTGCCCTACCGCTCAAATAGACTTTCTAGGTAGCCCAACTTAATTGGACTACATATCAGAAGTGGGATGAAGATCCCTAAAGAATCGCAGAAGTGAAACTGCGAGAGATAGGCAAGTGAAAGTGAAAAATGTGGTGAAAAAAAGTGAAAAAGGCTGCGTCATCGGCGGAGCGGCGCAAGATGGCGGACGGCGAAATTCTCTGGAAGAAGAGAATTTCATCATCTTTCAGCGAGATTTCCGGCAAGAGGCAGCCATCAAGGGCCCCAAAAGGGAAACTGTGAGTAGAAATGGGGGGTGTTCTGCCCCCGGGGCACGCGGATGAGACCATCGCCGAAGAAAAAGTGGCGGATGGGGTGCCGTTGGTAAGAGAGAGAAAATAAATGAAAAAAAAAAGAGAATTAAATACATGCGCATTTTCTTCATTTTCTTATGAAAAACTCTATATATGTGTATATATATGTAAATGTTGCAACAAAATCTACCCCTGGGGTGTGTGTATGAGTGTGTGTGCATGAGAGATCTCTCCGACACGAATTATTTCTGATTGTTTTCGATGACGTCACGTCAAACAGAAATTTCGAGAATTTATGGCAAAGTGACAAGTGGTTGCGCGGAATTTCTTATTTCTGGCGATTTTCTCAGAAAAATATTGTGGTGATTGGTGAAAAACAAGGGAAATTCCTAAAGTGAATATCCTGTGCATGGCAACTGGTGAAGACACGTTGAGTGAAGAAGACGAGTTTTTTTGGTTTTGTGCAAGAAAGAGGAATCAGTGGAGGAGTATTTTCACTCGGTGGTGAAGCAGGCCCGGAGGATTAACCTGCGGGATGACGATATTCGGGAATACCTCATTGAAGGAATTCCAAATGTGATGGTTAAAGGACTGTTGTTGTCTGCTCCGGCTGGAAATCTTCCAGACTTTCTTAGCTACATGAAAAAGGTGGATAAAATTGTGACAAATGATCGTAAGGAATCGAGCCCCTCAAGCAGCAAGAGCTCATCGGAGGATGGAAAGTGTCATCCGGACAAGATGGTGAACAAAAAGAAAGAGACAGAAGATAGCTCTAGTGAGGCATCCCAAGAGGAAGAGACACACGAAGTGAGCGTGGCAAAGGACAAGAAAGAGGGGGAGACAAAAACTGGAGCACAGAAGAGTGGAAAACGCCGATGTTTTGCGTGCGGTTCGGAGGATCATCTAGTGAAGCAGTGTCCCCGTAAGGAGTAATGTGATTATGAAGTTAACCATTGACCATAGTGAGGTCTCGTGAAGGTTGTATGTCCAAGTAGGGGGAGATATTTTGATGTAGATGATCTTAAGAACGCACTGATGATGAAAATTAATGAAATCTCTTAGAGAAAATTCCATGTGAATCAGGGGGAGTTGATTGTGGTCACTGCCCGAAGGAAGAAAAGGAAGATGTTGTGGAAACTTTTTGAAATAAAGTATTTGAAGTATTGACATCTTCTGAGTTCGATAGGTCGTGCCATTAGACTTTAGGTCTGGGGTTGTGTGTCCCCTTGTGTTATCCCATGAAGGCTCTGAATTAAAGAATCGAAATGAATTAAAATTCTCGTGGGGTTGGCCTCTTGTGAGAGGGTGTCGCTATCTTGGCACAAGCATTTTCCTTGGGAGGGTACTTGGAGTCACAGTAGCGGGGAATTATTCTTCTAATCGAGTTTGCTGCAGTAGTGGTGGGTTGGATAAAAGAAGATGATTCCGTGTTCAATGGCATTTACGGTGAATGTCGTTGGTGCTGGCAATTATGCCGTGTTATCCACATAATTGTGGGAAAGGTCTTGTGTCATACCATCCGTGGGTGGAGATTCACTGACCGTGGATCAGTAAATCTGATCATTTGGCAATCTTGCCGTGTCGACCGCGCTGTGGTACGGTCGGGTCGATTTATTCGACTGTGGATCAGTCAATCTGGTCGTGTAAGGACAGCCGAGCTGATGTGGGGAAAGAACGAATTACGGGTGAGGTGGCGTGTTCCAAAACTGTGGACTCACTACGCTCATCGGTGACAAGGGACGTCACCACATCAGTATGGCCGAATGTAGTCCTAATTTTTTCCAGACCCTAGTCTCATGGCTAAAGGGTGGAGGGAATGTGCGAGCTAAATGTCCTAGGCGGTGGATGTACGTGTGAGCGTCGTCCATCAGCACGCTCCGGTATGAGTCAGTCTCTCTCTGAGTTTCGTCGGGAGCGCATGTGGGGCATTTAGTTAGCCGTGCCCTACCGCTCAAATAGACTTTCTAGGTAGCCCAACTTAATTGGACTACATGATTACCAATATTGAGCAGTAATTTATCGACAAACAAGACCTAAGTTTAGCTTAGTCAGTTTCATAAGTCTGAGAGCCAGGCATAAATTGTTAAAGGCAAGTTTTAATTTTTTTGGTCGAGAGTTTTTAAGGACATTTTAGGTCTAGCTTAGGAAGATTAAGTCTAACTTTTAAAAACTTAGGCCTCGCCTAAACTAATTAGAAAAAAAAATGTTTTTTCATAAAACATCTTTTAAAATAAAAATAAATAAAAGAGCAATTTGTGAGTTATTTTAAAGCACTTCTATATATTTCCCTTGGTATATTTTCATCTGTTCAATATATGTATATAAATTATTTGGTATTTTTTTTATAATATTAGGCTAAAACATTTACGTACGTATGATGTATTTTGGCTATTACTTCACCTTAGAATATATATCAATTCTCTCTGTTTTTTTTCCACTATAGTAAACAATATTAATCCTCCTACAAAATCAACAAGTACCTCGGATTAAGCTCAAATTAAAGGTGCTTTCACGATATTTTGGATTATACTCTATTTGAGGCATTTGCGTGCCATTTTCATCTACAAATGGCATTTTTTTACTTCTTACGTTTACTACACCTTCTTTTTGGACACTCCTAAGTAAATCTCCCGTTCACCAACATCCTATATAATATGTATGTATGTAGAATTAAACAATCTGTGCATTTCTTATACATTTTGTTAACACATTCTGTGCAAAATTTGCATATCAATTCGAAATTTTCCAACATTTTCCACAGCAAGCAAAGAAATTGAATTTAAAATTAAATTAATTATCTTTAGTAGACACACTTCGACATTTTGGTTATATGAAATCTGCACAAGTTTACACCATCACCTGCAACCAGCTCTTTCATTTTATAAGTTAGTTTACGAAAAACCGCGCTTTACATTATCTATACAGACACAAAACTTTAATTATCAATTTGCAAATAAAATCGTGTTGTATTGTAAAATATTAATTCTAATTTTATGGAGTTTGTTTACAAAGTTTTCTTTTCTTCATTTTCATTAAGATGTAGTATCCTATTTGATAATAATGTATATAATTTATATGTGTTAAAACCCTGCATTTGTCTTAAATTTCACTATGATTTAGTAATGTTTACTTTTATTCTAATGCTATGTATAGGTATATAAATAATGCCCTCTACACTAAAATTATGGCAAGTGCAATCCAAAGTATGGGTGTTACAGTTTGTGTGGAGAATCCTTTTTTGTATGGTTAAAAAAAAAAGATTTTTTTATTCTTAATATTTTCAGGGAAATATTAAAAGTTTATTGGAAAAAAAATTCTAAATTAAAAATGTTTTCTTACCTTTACTAATTTCTATTGGGAGGTTATATCCTTTAGAATTGTCCGTAGACTTTTGTTCCGATTTACCAATATCATTCAAATTCGAAGACATTCGGGAGTCTGGAAATAGAGAGAAAAAGTCAACGTAGATTAAAGATATATCAAAAGAAAATAATTAAAGAAAAATAAAATAAACGATAAGATTAAATATTTCTAGTCATTAAAATTCAGTTTTTTAGACGATTTAGGAGTCAATTTTAAACAAAGTTAAACTTTTCCTAATTAATTAATTCTTAATTAAACAGAATTAAAAATTGGGAAAAAAATATTATTTTACAATCACTTATTGGAATTAATTGGGCCTTATTCAGCGACCAAGAAACCCTTGAAATTCGCTTGAAATCTTGAAATTTCAGTACAAAATTCAAAGATTTCAAGGGTTTCTTGGTCGCTGAATCAAGCCCAATATTTGATTTGTTAAGTTTTTACAATAGATAGAATACTTGGTTCGTATTAGGAAAATAGTGGGATCGAGTATAGGTTATATCGAGATAATTTAATAGATTTTTTTTAGTCCTTTCATTAGAATAATTTCAAGGTTTAATAAACACTTAAATTTTTTAAATAATATTGAAAAAAAAATAAAAAAATGCTTCTAAATTTAAAAATCGCCCACATAACATTTACATGGTTATATTTCTTCACCCCAGCCCCATTGAAAGAATTCCGCGAAAAGTGAATATAAATGGGTATAGTGGGGGTGTGAGAAGAATTTATTACTTTTGTCCAGAATGTAGACCGAGGGATGTCCATTTGTGGTGTTATTGATGCTCCCCCTCGTATCCCATGTGTCTCTCCGTTGGGATTCCGTTGTAGCAGGTCCGGGTGAAATGGTGGTTGGTGGTGAGACTGCAATAGATATGTAGGAGGAAGAAGATTTTTCTTTAAAAAGTTTTTTTTTCAACAAGAATAAAAGAAAGAAGTAAAATAAATCCAATCGAGAAGTATTTTGAAGAGCACTCCAGACGATTTTTTGATTTTCACTATATTTTAATTACCAAAGCTGCAGCTGCGATTCGGTGAGATTCAGTTTCATGGCACACAACCAAATTTTATCCCATATAAGAGCCATAGGGAGAGTAATTTATATTCCGGTCGTGCCTCTTCTCTTCTCTGGGTGCCGTTGAAAATGAATGTTTTCGGGGTAGAGGGTGTTTTTCGTCTGATCACAGGGGCTTGGCAAGTGAGGCGAATGCTCAAGTTGGGGCAAAATTAAGCTTACATGGGAGTTTGAGGCGGACACACAGAGAAATACACCATGAGCGTAACATTTTCCCGCACTATTTGTGTGCGCCATAACTGATTTATTGGCAATTTTCTTTTGAAAAATGCATCAGTCGAGACGCGATGAGATTTTAATTATGACGAAAACGTAATCCACACGAAAAGCTCCAAAGCACACGGCCCCAGGGGAAAAAAACACCCCCCGAACGTTTGAATAAAAAAAAATCTCTCGGCCAAGTGGGTGGCAACTGCAAATATCATGGTCCAAAGTATTCACATTTCAAACCATCGCATTGCTATATACACATTTCATGTATAAATATGGAAAATTGTGTCGAATCGTAATATTTCCTTCATTTATGCATTGAAAAATAAATATTGAATTGCATGCGAATGTTGGTAAGCATCAGGTGTATTCGTTTAAAAATTAAAATATACCGCATTAAAATTATTCTTTTTTTTGTATTTGTATTTTTACACACACACTGGACTTTTCATCATTCATACATCTTTTATTTTTGGGTGGGAATTGGAAAAAAGAACTGCTGAACGGCAATTAATTATGCATGAATTACATTTTTTATATAATTTTTTATCATGACGCCAATAATGAAAAAAAAATTGTATAAACCCTCGGAAGTAAATAATTATTAATTTTTCAGATCAGTGAGCATAATTTTATAGGGTTGAATAGAGAGCAAAAATGCAAATTAGTGCGAAATGTATAGGAAGGGAAGAAAAAGGAATGGAAACAGCGACGTTAGATCCTAATAAGTTTTTTGGGGAAAATTTCCCTGACAGAGAGGTCAAAACTATACATTTTAAAAAATTTCTTCCTTTCTAGAGGCCACGATATGAATGCACAAGATGGTGTGGCAAGACTTTTTTCAATGCCTGACGATTCACGATTCCACCCCATCCATCCATCTACTCGACTGTGCGCGACCTGTGTTCCAGAAACAGCACCCCCCGCCCCCTCCGGCATCTTGTACTTTTTTATGGCCCCGCTAAAATTTAGAATGTTTCATCCTCGCTACGTAAAAACAATTTATCTTCCTGAACATCGTCGTCATCTTTATGTACACTCCACGACTCCCCCGAGTCATGCCGCGGAGAAAATAATGTGCAATACGCTGTGTGAGGGGTGGAAAAGTTGTCTGCATGCTGAATCCGTCGTCCGTTGAATGGTTGTAAAAATCATAATGCGAATGAGTTCCTATTTGCAGTGTTGGTTACAAGCGGCGGGGGCTCAGTGGCTTTATGTATGTATATCCCAACACGGAGGGGGATGCAGGAAGGGTGCAAAATGCTCAAAAGCCACACATTGCCCCGAGGGGAATGATAGTCCACCCACCCACCGCTCAATTCGCTTTTGTATAGCAATGTGCTCACTCCCGTATTGTTACTATTTGCTTGTTCACTTAAGACGGAAGTACTTGGCAAAATTGCCAAGGAAGCATCATACTGATTTCAAAAGTATTACGGAAATTTCCTTATTAACTTTTTTTACTGTTCTTTTTTGCCCTTGTGTGTGGGGGTAGGAAAACAGAGGGGCTTTTCACATTCAAGTACTCACAACAATAGGCCAATGTTTTGGGTTTTTTTTTTCTTTTTAATATTCACATTTTGGGATTATACAGATAGATGTAGTACTTGTTGGTGAAATCTCGGAAATACCCAAGTTAGTTTATTGAAAATTAATAGCTTTTCCCAATGGAAATGAAATGCATTCGAAATTGAAGATGGATTTACTTAAAATTGTTTTTTTTTGTGGTAGATGAGTGGGTAGCTTTTCCGGATAAAGGCAACCAACCAGGTAAGAAAATTTTAAACGTTTATTTTGAGGATTTAATCTTGAATTCATTACAGATCTCAAATCTTATTTTTTACTTAGAATTTTTCAAGAAACCCTTTAATCCATTTTAGGATTTTGATCAGTTTTAATAATCAGTTTACCTAAATACGTTATCTCACAGCAGCTCAATTATTTCTCACAAGCAAAAATCTCTTCTATTTCCCAACTACACGTAACATTGCGAATTCCTTTTCAACTCCCACAACAATGTACCCCAACTTTAAATCCCATTTCTTTATCTCTCAGATTTTAATTTGTCCCCTACTACGTGGGTGTAATTAAAAATCCTCCGTATCTTCGAGTCTGTTAAGCGAAGAAGTATAATGTGGTAGACGAGATAATGCTATCCTATTCGTATTTCATATATTACAGCATACATGAGCATTAAAGAGCTTTTATTTAGAGCTTTTTTTTTAATATAAAGAGGATGATAATCTCGGGATTTTTTTAATTTAAACTCTGAAACTATGATAACGAGAGGATTTATATCAGAATAAATCATAAAAACGAGCTTTCATATTTTGAGATAAATTATTTTTAAGAAGATATTTTTTAAAGTAATTTTTTGAGGGTCAGGTCATCAATCTGTTGTTAATCATATAATTTATCATTGATGATTTTGTGATTTCAAATAAAGCAGGAAAGAGGGTTCTTTGGGGTAAGTTTAATTGCCCATTTTTATAAAAGATAGGTAGGTACTTTTAATTTGATTTAAATAGCACGAATGGGAAAAGCTCCACCTCAGTGCACCTACCTTCCCCCATTGAGAACAATTACGGCATGATTGTGAGCAGCAACAGCTAACAATACGCTAAGATGATGATGATGATGTAATCTTAACGACTTTTACTTAATTACTTTGACACTGTCGTCTTCATTAGGGCTCCACCCACCCATTTAACGGCGCACACAGACAATAACGCGAACGAAGACAATGCCACGAGACAGGGTGAGAACCCGCCTCCCCTGCCTTTTACCGCCGCGGTGTTTATCAATCGCCAAATGGGGAAAACAATATTTTTTCATTGTTAAATTCCCCTGCGGTTATGCAAAAAAAATGATTAATCGTGGAAGAAGGTAAAAGTCACACGAAAGCTCCTTGAAGAAAAAAAAAACTTCTCCTTGCATGTAAAGCCACCAAATAATAGGGAAGCTTAATGAATCGATTTTTCATCCTCTCAACTGATTTTCTCATGAATAATTACTTCACATCTTGAAGAAAATGTGTCGCTCATAGAAGAAAAATTACCCCTCAAGATGATTTTCATGGGGGGAGAAAAAAGTGCGGATCCCTGACACAGAATCATAATTCAGGGAAGCACATAGTTTCTTCCCGGAGTGTTCCACATCCCCTCACACCACCATTTGTATCCCAGGCAATTCCCTTTTAAATTCATCCCCGCATCCTTTTTGACGTAGAATGGGAAAGTTTCACAATTTCAAAATGTGTGCTATGTATTTCCGGAGGCGAGATTGAGACGAGGAGACGCTCTTCATGTAGCAAATTTTTGGGTGGGCTCTCATGGGCGGGTGCGGGGGAAACTTTTAACTCACCGTATAGACGAATTGCACCATCTGTCTCACCGCGTGGATTTTTGGCGACACATTTGTATGAGTTTTCATCAGACTGACTTGTATTGAAAATTGTGAGGCGCATGTGGGTCTTGTAAGATGGATTGCCGAGAGTTGTTTCTGATCTAAATGAAGGGTAGAAAAATTTTTACCCCATGAATTTTCAATCAACCCATGTGCATGAGATATATTTGATAGTTATGGAAAATTTGTATTCTCAAAATATGCATTGAAACTTACTTGAACTTTTTTGAATCATGAATCATCTGCCCCTCGCCGAGAGTCCAATAGTTAAGGGAGGTTCTGGGGAGGAAAATAAAGTTTATTTGACGATACTTAAATACGCTAAAAGTTAATTAATATAATTTAAATTGAAGTGAATTTGAGGATGAAGAAAATTCTTGAAGAAAATTTAAGAAAAAAATCCTTAAATAAATATCAATTGCAATAAGAAAGCTCCTTAATTCATAGAAACAACTTATGTATATATTTAAAAATGACTTTTGTCGCATATTTGAACCTCCTATTTTATAATAAAAATTATTTTTAAATAAAATGGAGACGCCTGGTGGTTACCTGGCGCCTCCACTGTATCACAAAGCTCAACAAATACTATAAATTGATTCCCTTTGCAAATATATAAATAAATAAAATGAATCTGAAGCGACGAATGTCTAGTAAACTGCAATAGATACCATTCTAGTCACGCATTGTCAATTTGCAAAAATTATTAAGTTCAGTGAACACTTAAAACAGGATCAGTTTCATCAACTCCAGAGCACATCTGAAACCTTTCTCATATATTAAATTAAAACTATCACACGTTTGGAGTTGGAGAAACAATGCTGTAACTTATATTGACAGTTCTATAACTCATTTATGCAAACTTAGGGGGGGTTTTGGAAGCTCCAAGAAAATTATTCTCTCTGCACGATACTTATGGTAATTAATTGAATTTTCAGTGAGAATATTCGAACTTGAACCACATATACACAGTATTGGAGAAGAGCGACGTATACTTACGGATGTGCTTCGGTGAAGCATTCAAGAGTGACATTGGCACCGGATGGAACACCAATTAATTGATGTGGAATCCACAGCATGGGCGGAACTGTGGTAAAGAAAAATAATTAAAATATCAATTTAAAATGTATATAGTCTGGTATTTAAGCTTGAGAGTGTTGCAATGTTATGTGTTTTTATATATAAATTGAAATTAATAGAGAGAGAGTGGGTTGTAAAATGGATATCCATCTCGATGATGCATCGAAATCCCTTTCCGTGCCATTAGTGAGTTGAAATGACAAATTAAAAGCAATTTATTCACTCGCGCCGGAACTATTGTCGTGCAAATTGGGAAAAATACTAAAATGTCACCATGTGGAACCATTTTATTTGATGAATCACCCACAGACTCGCAAAATGCCGCCATCACACCCTCTCTTTTTTGCTGCGCTTTTTTCCCATCATTAACCATTTCGAATGAGCTTTTCCGGATGATAATTACTAAAAACAGATTTTATTTTCCATCCTGTGAATAGCCGGCAACAATATTCACAATACATCCGTTTCCGGTACAATGTAAAATTTTTGCAGGATACATAAGGATCCCCCCCTGTAGAGCAGAACCCAATAACTATGTATGGGAAATGTCTATGTATATTTTACAGGTAGTTTATTGACATATATAGGCACATAATTCATTTCCTATAGTATCTCATGAACTTTTTCCCAACAAATTCAGCTAAATTTGTCTCCAAATATCTATCAAAATATGACTCGGTTTCCCTTGTGATTAACAAGACCTCACGATATATCGTACTGCAGGATGCAGTAATGAATTTTATTCCCTTCCATAGAGGAGCAAAATGCAATCTAGAATGGAATATCTGGTTCCTTTCATATTCTCTCATCGCGCCAACAATGTGGGTAAAAGTGTGAATTGAATTATGTTGCAGGGAAGCGAAAATAACCAGCAACACCTCGTCTCGCCGTAATTTAAGTATAAAATAAAATGAAAATTTTGCTCTTTGTGGCTTTTCTGCTATTTTTCACTTTTCTTTGACTTTCGCCACCACCCCGTATGAATCCATTTTGGTTTCTCGCCTTGAAACATTCTTTGAGCACTTCCGTCACGTACTGCAACCCCCCATGACCTCTCTTTTGCGCCCATCCCTATGCGACTTATCTTCCACACCGTGGGGCGACGTTGAGCTCAAAGAGTGATATTTGCGGTGGCATCGGCTGACAGATAAATAAACAGAGACAGACTCTTTCTTGAATTTTCCCACTAGTCACAGCCTGTTGGGGGAGAGGCTTTAAGAGCAAAAATATATAGTAATAAATAATGTCCTTATAGCTCACATAAATAGCATAAATATATGTACAGATATGGCGGGGATTTTGTAGATCCTGTTGGAGCGTCAACCACAATAAATATTGTGTTGTATTCATGATTTAAAACCCTTAAATACTCCATTCTACAGAATTCTGTTCTTTAAAACGCAAACAACAGTATAAAAAAAGTGTTGTTATTTGTGGAGAAGAGTGGACTAAAGACTAAAATTTAAAAATCTCTAAACCATTGACTTTTGTACTCAATACCATTCGGGGGGGCCCCGAAATTTCACCAAACAGCGCATATAGCCCTAGATGTTGCGCGCTGTGAAATGTGCCCATAGTGATGATGATAAAACGCAAACAGCTGAAGTAGAGCTTAATGTGAAAGCCGTGCAAGAACGTAGAATTTTTTTAAAGCTCATTTTATACATAAAAAAGCTCTTCAAAAATTTCTTTTTGATTAAAAAATTGATCGTTTTGATTAAAAATAAATTTAGAGTCAATCTTGCTATCTTTCTGATTTCCCACAGGAGAAACCAACGTTAAGAGCATAAAAGGAAATGAGAAATAAGAACATCATAAGCTTTTGCAATATGATTAGACAGCAATCTCTTTGTATTATCTCATATTTGCATACAGAATTGCACATAATTTCTGCAGAGCATAATCCATTGCAGAATTAAAATAAAGAAAAATCTCCTTTAAACAATCCAATACCAAATACATAATAAAGTGGAAGTAAAAAAAAAATGTATGATTCACATATAAAAATATAATTAAGCAGCGAAGCATTCCCCTCAGATTTCAACTGTGGATGATCATAAAAAATGGTGTCGCTTCAATCGTTCTTGCTTGTGGTTTTTTTGCATCCCAAACTGACTCGCTTTTCCCCAGTGGAATCTCAGCATAGAATATAAGGATTTTTTCCCCTGTAATTTTTGCATGAATTACGCTTAGTATTCATGAACTGGGGATACCCTGTCGGCTTCACTTTTAGCACACGCAAAATGATGAGGAGACGTGATGAATGTAATTAAGAACAAAAAAATGAGCGCATTTCCCAACCCCAAATTTTTTTTAATGAAAATTTGCTGATTGTGAGTGAGTTTCATTATTTGTCAGTTTGTGGGATTTTTTTTAATCTTCTTTTTTTATTGAATTGTCAAATGAAAATTTCAAAATTTTTGTGAAGAAGTTTTTGAAAGAAAAAATACGGGTTTTGTGAATTAGAGCAATTTTATTATGTAGTTTTCCTTTGTTTCTGTTAAGAATTGGAGGATGGTTCAATAAATTTTAAAGTTGAAGGAGTTTTTAAAGCTCTTTTTGAGTGAAATTCTGTTATCCAAGCTTTTATAAACTAACTATATTTATTTTGTCTAACGTATATAGCATTACATAGTTATGTGTATAATGTTGAAGCTAACTTTTAGTTACACCTCCCATGAAAAAAAATGCGAAAATCAACGGTGGTGACACAGGAATGCTCATAAATGCCACACAGAAGCTCTCTTCCCTACCACTCTTGTGTTTCCCCCACAAGTTGTCGGAATAGAGGGTTGAATGCTGAGAAAATGAGGGTGTGTGCTGAAAGGGCTGAAAGGGCACGTTTCCCAGCAAACATATTCCTGGATATAGCTGAAGTTCACACTCTCTCTGAATGCATCAATACGTTGCCTTTTCCTCCTCATTCACAGTGGAACGAGGAATCGTGAGTACGGGTGGATTCGACAAGTGTATAAAACTATTTATTTTTCATCATACGCGACATCCTATCCACCTTACCAATGTGCGGCTTGTGGCGGCAAGGAGTCGAAGCAGGAGGGATGGTGTTTATGGAATAAATCAGTAGTTCTCACAGCAATATAAATTCACTCTTCTAACGTCGTCTGCGTGTTGCTGTATTAAATGTCGCTCCCTTGGTGGATGCCTCCAACAAAAGTCTCATTGAGAATATGATGGAGAGATGGGGGTTAGGAGAGAAACTGAAGTACCCCACGTTCACCTTTTGCACCAATTTCTCACCAAATCCTTGTGAGCTTTCACCTGAATTTTCCAACCAATTCAACACACCACATTCTGCCCGCAAATTTACCCCCCCAAACCCTGTAGACGAGGATCTCGACACCATAGAATGTGTCTCACGGCTTTGTCTTACATAAAGCCAAGAAGGGGTTCTTGAATTTTGGCAGAGTGCGTGCTTGACTTATGAAGTCACCGAGGAATTTCAGAAATATCTCGTAGGTTTCTAAACTAAAACTCCGTATAGCTTTGACCCAATTTTATAATTAATAATTCTACTTTGTTGGGGATTTTCTTTTCATTCACTGAATGTTAAACCCTTTAATGGGTTGAAGAATCAAACGAAAAATTAAATATTTAGAGTTTTCGGAGCTTTCTGTACCTTTCGAGCTTCAAGTTTTTTTTTTTTTTTCAAAAAAATAGACACAAAAATTCATTTCAAGTTCTCAAATTCTAGGAAAAATTCAATTTAGAAAGCTCTAAAGAAAACCATTCAGAATATAAAGAAAATGATGAAACAACGATGAAGTAGGAAAACTGGCTCATTCTCGGGTAAATAAAAAAGGTTGAAAAGACTAAGAATTTTCCCTCAACTACCTATAATTTCGTGAATTATTCTACAGCACATAAAACTACTTTTCCAAGGAATAATTCTCTTCACCTTCTTCACAATTTTTCTTGTACAGAATTCATTCAAAATCATTTAATTTCAAAATAAAGAACGAGAAGATCTTGAGAAATATTTCTTGAATAAAAAAAATCATCGCCCCTTCATTAAATATTCTGGCACTTGGTGAAAATTTTCCCTAGAGTGTTTCCACATAGAATTTTCCACTTGAACCACTTAAAAGGCATGGAAGGGTGTTTGTATGCAAAATTAGAGGTGAAAAGTTGGTTAGGGGTGACGTTTATTTGCTGAAAAGCTCACCCAAATCCTTGTGAGCTTTTACCACACAGAGGCAAATTCTTGTGGTTTTCCAGATTTAAACTCTCTCTCTATCGCCCACAATTGCTCTCTCCCATTGAGAGTTTCTTTCCCAACACTGCGGTACTAGCTTTTCCCCCCTTAACACTTGTCATGTATTTAAATTGCAGCACTTATCGGGCTATTGAGGCGACCATTTTCCCCCCAAAAAAAATTGTTTTGAGAAAACTTTTCGTACTAAACATTGTTTACAGAACAAACGACATTCTCACAAAATTGCAATCCAAATGGGTGAGAAAGTCACATACTCTTGTGCAAAAATGGTATTTTGGGGAGGAGAAAAAAAAAGTGAAATTTATTTACAAATAGCGCTATAGGGTACAATGGGGGATTTTTTCGTCATGGATGGTGTTTGCATTTCAATTGATTTTCTATTAGAAATGCATTTAAGGAGCTAATTGAATGTGGTATTGAATGGATGCGGGGAAATGGATGGAAATACATGAAATGGAAAATTCGGTATGAGGTCCCCATTTAACAGAATTCCACACATATGTATGTTGAAAATATATGTATATGGGAGAGTGTGAGAGATGGTCAAAGTGGTGCACAGATGATGGGCTAGTGATTGGTACCATTTGCATACAAAATTGGCGTAATTTAAATAAAACTTTCAGCACTTACAGTCCACACTGACTTTAATCCTCTTCGACACTGTCGGTGGTACCCCGTTCGATGCTATACATAGATAGGCACCCATATCCAACCGGGAAATTCGTGATATTTCCAGTGAGTCACCATCCCACTCGTGAACTGTGGGATGAACAAATATTGGTATTGCAAAAGTCAAATTTTCAGCACTAAAGCTCTTACCACACCCCCGCACGACCCCCACATATATCGTATGAATTTACAATTATTCCCCTATTTTCATTTTCATTAGCAAATACATACCATTTAAGGATTTGTTGATGGCTATTTTTGAATTGTCATCTCGTTTCCATTTCACTGTTGGCGTTGGGCTGCCCGTTGCACGGCACTTTAGCGTCACATTCGATCCTTCGCGCACAATTATATCACTCGAACTCAGCGAATCGTCAATATTTGGTGGAACTGGAGAGCAGGCAGGCAGGCAGGCAAAAAAAACATACAGAAAATGTATTTTAATTTGATAAAATATATATCCATTTCATTGAAAATCAACACCCTCAAATATTTTCAATTGGAGAGTCAATTGATAAGGATTAAACGTTTGTCGCAAAAATATTGGACCGCGCTCAATTTTAAATGATTTTAACGAAGATTCAATTGAAAAGAAACATTTTCTGTCTGTTTTAAAGACGAAATTTTCTCTTATGGACAATGTTATATTATTGTTTCATTTAATTTTACGCCCTAAAATTTTATTTTGACTTTTAAACAAATATCTGAAGGCACCTGAGTGAGCTTTTATGTTTTTTAAACCCCCGAATATCCACACTATTTCATCCAAAGCCATTGAATCGAATAAACAAATTGATTTTAAAATAATGTAAATTGAATTGAGACCGATGACATAGAAATTGTGTTACAACAAATTAACACAACGTTTGCATTTAATTGTTGTTTAGATATTTGACAAATATTTATTGCATTAGATTGACCACACTGCATACACCCCCCCCAAAAACCTTTAACCAATTAAATATTTGTTTAAACATTAAATTTTAATTATTTTGAAATTGTTAATTGTTTGATGAAATTGACCAAAATTGACTTACATTTCAATTTCATTATACTGCGGGCAGGCAACAAACTATTTGTAGAGCTTGTTGTTTGTTAGTAAGTTATTCATTTTGTTTGACCGGTTGGTTTGTTACTATTTATATTTAAGATTTAAATTGATATTACATTGTAAAAGCTTTTAAGGGAATATTGTTTCAAGGGCCTTATGTATGTTTTGTGGAAAATTAATTTGAAAATTCCGAAAATTCTCAAAATTTCAACCAGAAGAAGTAAAATTAAGGTTCTGAGTTGATTATTCTTAAATTAAAAAAAAATTATTAATAAAAACATATTATAATTTTTAAAATCAAGTTCACAAAGTCAGAAAAGCTCTCGGAATAACACTACATAAAAATTTTAAATGTGAGAGAAACTTTTTTTCTTAGAATTTAAGCATGCCCAACGATATTTTTGTGAAAATGCACAAATTCCAAAAAATATAGATTTAAATTCAATAAATTAAAGCTCAAATTTTCAAATGAAAATAAGTAGTATCAATAAAAGTCTAAAGCTTCAAGCTCGTGATTTATTTGAAGCTTGGACTTCAAGAGTTCCCTAATTTCACTTCAAAATTTCAGCCAAACCACCATCCTTAATTCCTTGAAAATCCTTTTAAAAAAAAACATCAAAAGCTAATCAATAATACGTCGGAATTATCAGATTCTAAAAGTTCTAACACTATAATAGTGAAGGAAGACATCATTTCAAAAATTAAAAGCATCAGCTAATTTATCGTTGAATAAGCATTTTCTATGTTGATAAAAAGGACATACAAATACCACCACAACACACATACACCTCTGATGCTCAATTCAATGTGAATTTTTCACATAGTATGTGGCCGTGATATCTTGGCATGATCCCCAATGCTTCGTTCTTTTCTTTCCATTGCAATTTCCAACATTATAAATTCTCCTCTGATTCCGTTGACTGTTGACTTTGAAACTGACTTTAGCTCTAATAGGGAAGTCTGTGCTGTTGTGCGATGCTGTCGCCAGCCACGGTGATATGGCACCAGGAGTGAATTTAAGTTTTCAAGCCAGAGGATACACGAAGGGTGTGAGGGTGGTGGGTTTGTGAAAGGACTCTATAAGTATACGTGTTTGAAGAAAGTATACCAGACAGTATACCACCAGCCAGTATAAAGGAGTGTATAGCAAGAGATCTTGAAGAGGAGATGCAGAGAATCCGTGATTTTCATCAAATATTAAGAGGTTTGCTCTCTCACAGCAAAACCCCGGGGTTGTACCAAGGAGGGGCGGTGGCCTCGCTCGGCAAAAGAAGTCGAAAAGGGAAACGACAAGATTTATTTAGTTTGTAATGAATACGATATGCGAATGGGTAGTCAACTGTTTCCTCCGCAACTTAAATCCTCTGAGGTTTTACGCAGATTTTTTTTCCTTGAATTTCCTTTTCTTTTTGTAAAGGGGTAGGTATACCCTTTCCGAAAGGGAAAAAAGGCATTTAATTTGATACACTTAATACCCAAGCAAGGATACCAAAGATTTATCAATATTTCATAGTGAGAATGGGCTTTAGGAATTCCTCATCCCCTTATGTTGTACTCACCGACTACATGGAGGTATCCAAACTGAGTTTTTGCCGTAACCGTGTTGATTTGACACATATAGCGACCCTTGTCTTCCTCTTGGACGTTGTTAATGTGCAAAAACCACGTGCGATGCTTGTCGTGTTTGTCATGGGTGACACTAATCCGGGGATTCCGCGTTATCACATGATTATGGACTGTCAGGATTGCCGATTGCTCAAAATGCATCCACGCTACCTGCAACATAACACATACAAACCATCAAGACATTTTATTTTCCATTAAAAAGTCACCCCGCACTATATATAAAATAGCCTTTCATCACCCACAAATCCCCTCAGCACTTTGCTCCCCATGAGGAATGAGCACTAAAACAGCAATATATTTCATCATCAGTCCTCTCACCCACCCACCCAGCAAAAAAAGCTCCAAAAGCTCTTCACTTTTGGGTGTGAAATTGTCAGAAACAGTTGCAGTAGTGTATTGCATTTCGCATGAAAGAGCTTTTGATATTGTGTGCGGGGAAATGCGAATTTATTTTTCAATTTGTCAAAACAATTGCGAATGAGGTATATGAAATAATTATTAATTCAATTTCCACTAATTTAACACGCACACACAGTCATTAGGCATTTTTGGGAAACCGCACAATGAGCGGAAACACCGGAAAAGCCATTTTTTGGCATCCAAGAGCAATATAATGCTCCCACGTCGGTTTTAAATATTTTCCAACAACAACAAAAAATTCCACACAATGCCAATCAAAAGAGAAACTAAATTGTAGTATTGCTGTGGAGCACGCAGAATATTCGGGGAAATGTTTTGGGTGCGGGGGAGGAACACACACATATATCCAAAACCTTCATGGAATATGGAAAGGAAATTGATGTGAAATTGGAAAGTTTGTGGAAAATTAGGAGCATTAAAGGGGAAATGGGTTATTGACTGCGGTTCAGTAAAATTTGTTGCTTGATGAGGGTTTCTCTGTGATATTGTGGTTAATTTGGAATCAAGGCTTATGGGAAATTTTTGAATATTTTCCCCAAAGTTTATTAGCTGTGTTTCTTTCAGACACAGCTTTTGTGTACCGAGCAAAATCGAAAGTCGTCAGATCGGGCTCAAACTTGGGATGAGCACGAATTAGGGTCCCCACATTCCAAAAAACGTATGCGCCAAAAAAATTTTTTTCCGGCCGGCCGTCCGTCCGTCCGTCCGGCCGGATCATAAACTTAAATTGCAAGAGAACGGTGATAGATAGAGACTTGCGGTAAACGGCAAAGTTTAAATATCGACCTGAAGAAATCCGATTATGAGGTCAAATCCACCCCCCCACCCCCCCGTCCGCCATTTTGAATAACCTCAAAATTTTGTTTTCGCTATATCTCAGCCGCTATTACAGCTAGAGGGCTGAAATTTTGATATGTTGTAGGGGCCATCAATACCTTTCCAACGATACCTCATTTTCGAAAATCGGTCAAGCCGTTTAGTCAATATGGCCGCTACAATTTTTCATCGAAAATCGACCATAACTCGAAAACGGCTTAACCGATTTTGATCAACCCGGGCTCAAATGAAAGCTCTCAACAAACCCTACAACTCTCTAGAACATACAAAGTTTCAAAAATGACCGCTAGAGGGCCAAAAATCAAAAACAAAATTTTCGATTAGTTTTCGATGAATATCTCGAAAACGACGACATAAATTTTTTTCATTTTTTCATATGTTGTAGCTGACCATATTATCTAGCTTCATGCCAAAAATGAAGAAAATCTATGGATCCGTTCTCGAGATATAGCCTTCCAAAGTTGGCATGTCATATCTCGGGTTCTACAAGTCCGATCTTGATCAACTCAAGCGCAAATGAAAGGTTTCGAGAAACCCTACAAATGTCTAGAACATTGCAACTTCGAAAAATGACCGCAAGAGGCGCTAAAATCGAAAACAAAGTTTTCGAAAATTTCGAACTCGAATTTTTCGAAAATGGCGACATAAATTTTTTTCATTTTTCGATATGTTATAGCTGACTTCGAGACCTTTCAAACAAAAAAAAATTTATGAAAATCTATGGATCCGTTCTCGAGATATGGCCTTCCAAACATTTCTTAGGGTATGATTCAACTTTTCCCGACTTTGCGCGTATTTAAATTAATTCGCGTTCTAGTTTGCTCTCACAAAATTGGTACACTGAAAGAAACACAGCTCCCGTAAGCTTGGTCAGCTTACCAGTACATTTTTAGTTTTCTTCTCACAGTCTAACGTTTTCTAAATTTGCGTCGACTTGAAGAAAATTTGAAAAAATAAATTCAAACTTTGTAAATTTTTAAACCCTAAAAGCTCAAAAATTACTTTTTTTCAATCACACCCCATTTATGACCACGCTCACACATGTGGTGAGTGAAAAGGAAGTACCCCCCACCCTAATAAACCTCTTCAAAAAGGCATAAAATAAAAGTCAAAAAAAGGGAAAATGTTGCGAATGGCAAAAAAATGCGCACCTAAATGTTTTATGTGAAATCCGTTGAGTGAAAATGTTCAGTGTGCAATTTTAAACGGGTTAATCATAGCACTTGTTCATGCTTCCAAGTTATGAATTTTAAATGACGGCATACCATTTGTGCGTTGGAAATCAAAATTTGATATTTACAAGACAAATGGTCCATTTTTCCCGCACAAATTCCCTACAGTCAAATACATTTATTATATACACAATTTTATGTAGAGTATGCGAATCCGTAAAAAGGAATGGAGGAGCCAGGAAAAATTTCACGGTAATATTATTCCGCATGATGGATTTTGAATTCATCACTTCCACCCCCTTGAATATTTCCAATGATCTGGTGGCGGGGGTGGATGAAGGGAGAAGGGGTAGTTGCGTCGGATGGTGGCGGTGATTTTGTCAGTATATTTCTTCCGTCATCATAGCATCATCAGCACCATCAGCATTTCCTCTTATGGGTGGAAATATGTATACAATTTTTTCCAACTACCTGGAACCGCAAGAGTGTTGTTTCATTGCACAGCGTTCCCTCAGCTGGAACGTTCACAGCTATTGTAATTGAACTCTTTTAGATAACTTAAATTAATTCGGTAGATTTTATATTTACATATTTTGTTTAAAAAATTTATTATTGATTAATAGTTTTCTTTAATTTTACACAATAAAATAGAGTTAAAAAATGTCCATCATTTTGTAAAATATAACTTTCGAGCAGATTAACATTTTCTGAATAAAACTTTTCAACGATTTTTCTTCCACTTTTTTGTCAAGACAGAATTTCACTTTTTCTCAACAATTAATTGAGAAAACTCATGACGAAAATGTTTAAAACAGCGGTGAAAATTGTTTGTAGGTAAATTCCTCGGAGGAGCGATCGAAAAGTTGGGTAATTATAACGCAACTTCTTTAAACATTCAGCCACGTTTTGAATAATTTATATTCATCTTCAGAATTTAGAAATACCTACTAATGATACTTGAAAAAACGTGTCCTCATTTTCGATCGCTCTTCCGAAGATTTTTTTTTTAATTGAGAAAATGTTTGAGAATTTAAAAAAAAAGCTTTTATTTGTCTTTAATTATGGAATTCAGTTAAAATTCAGAACTTCTTTCAATAAAAAATCTCTTCTATGAAAGCAAAGAAAAACCTACAAAATATCGAAAAGAAAACTCTATCGTATCGATACATCGAAGCCAAAATATTGTAATAAAAGTTTCTCCACTTCAGAATCATACCCAGCATAAGCTGAAAGGGCCTATCCCTTGCCTTCTGAGTTGAGTAAGCAGGTAGAAAGAACAACACTGACAATGGGGTAAAATTGAAGGAAAAATACCTTTGCGGAATTTCAACATTTTCAAAAGAGATTTTTTTTCACCGGATCTAAAATGCGGCGGATGTGAATGGAGGTGGAAAGCGCGATGAAATCATCCTTCTGAATTGGACTCTCTGTTAAACATTCACGTGGTGTGGGAAGGATGTCGTGAATTAATCAGTGAAAATAGCTGGATATAATTTCATCAGGATTTGGGATAATCAGTAGGAAAACTCGATTTTCCGGCTTTTTTGCCATGTTAATACAAATTGTTTATCCTATTTTCTTCCAATTGATTTTTTTGGCAGTTGCTCATTCGAAGAATCATCCCTTGCGGGCAAGTTTTTTTTGCGGGTATATTTTCCTCCATGCCCTCCTTCCCCATGAGATTCATCATCCCCTTTGGAAAATATTGCGAGAACTTCATCACCAAATTCAATAGCATATGGGGCGAAAGCTTTTTGTTGCATCAACCACAATAAATCCATTTATTCGAGACGGTAGACTCTCTCTTACACTACTTCTAATTCGGTTATCCCATTTTCTGCACCTCCCATTGTACTATATGTTTGCGAGGGGATGGATACGCCATAAGGAATATGCATTATAGAGGGAAAATATAGTGATTCTGTCGGAATCGGTCGAGCGGATAATTTACCTTGACTTTATGAATAAGAATGCGATTCGGAAGAGAGGCAATAGATGGGGAGTGGAAAAGCTATTTTTGCTTTAGGGGTGTATTAAAAGAAATATCCCCAATGTATTATACATAGCCATGGTGCGCCAGAGGTGGGATGGAAACATAATTCATTTCTGCCTCCTTTAGCACTGAGAAAATATCCGCAGGATGGTAAATTTGATGTACGAATGGAAAATGCAAGAAAAATCACAGAACTTTAAAGCAGTGAGAAAAAAGATTTATTTATTCATTTAATTTTGAAATAAGGGTCAGGGATATTTTTAGAAAGATCAGGGATGTATTTAAGATATTATCTTTAAAGGAATTTTGAGGGTTTTTGACTTCTTAAAGGAATATTCTTTAATCAAAAATTTAACGATTTTCTTTTATAAAACTTCCGATTTTATAAATTTTCTTTTATTGTATAGTCGAAAACTTTGTAGAACTTTCCTAGAACGCTTAATTTAATTTTGATAAAAAAACATTAAAATTAAGAAAAATTAAAAGCTCAAAAATTTAACAAAACTTTACAAACATTCACAAATTACTTTTATTTTATTTGGGATCTCTGGAATGCTTAACTCCTACAACAAAGTTTTGACCGCGTTTTCAATTCAGCTAGATTTTTCTCGATAAAAAAAATCTACAAACAAGAGTTGCTAAAGTAGGACACAAAACCCATTGCCTGAAGCCTTTTTGCTTAATCCCCTCTCAAATCTCTCTCCAAATGGTCTGTTTTCCAGCATTCACACACACACACTTTCTCTCAATGTTGCACAAGATATGAATGACCCGATGTTTTTCGGGGCCAAAGTTCACACATCCCGTGGAGAGAGCTGTGAAAGTGCCGGAAAATAGTGGCAGCAGACGCGAGGGAAGCAAAAAAAAGGGCATGGAAACGATTTTTAATTGCATCCGCCATCGTTTTCCATGAACACTTTAAAAAGCACAACCAATTTGATATGAATCCAATTTGGGATTCTCGCGAGGGAGCAAAAAAAGTGGCAAAATCAGGCACAGAGAATGGCTTGTTTTAAAAACAGCGAAAATGCTAAATTTTTGAACAAGTCGCTACTTCGTGAAGATTTATCCAGGAGGAGGTTTAATGAGTGATAATTACCAGTCATTTATATGCATCCTTAATGACACAGCGCGAAGCTTGTTGTTCAACTTTAGCACCTCTTCTCCGGGCACAAGAGAAAAGTTTCTTCTCCCCAGTCTGGGAAGACAATTTATTTGCCACCATGCCTTTCACAGTCTATGCTCCGGGAGGGATGCTTAGGAGCAGGGGCGTCGGAACGTTTTCGAACTTGGGGGGGACAAACATTTTGGCGCCCCCTTTCCCTTTTTTGGCGCCCTCCTTCCCTTTTTTTGCGCCCCCCTCCCCTAGTTTGGCGCCCCCCTATATTGGCGCCCCCCCCCCCTATTTTTTTTAGGGTATTTTTTTATATACAAAGGTGCGAAACGAGAACCCTCTAATTTTTCATGGACAGTTGCATGATGAACAAATTTTTTTTAAAGGTTTTCAAAAAAAACTTTTCTCGAAGGAAATTACCTTTTTGAAGACCTCTTAAGGTCGTTCCACATTATTTCTTTTCTTCCACACGACGATCTTATAAAAAATGAGAGGAAAAACATAGATTTAAAAAAATGTACGCTTTCCAACAAACACAACTTTCTTTAATATGTATATAGATTTTCCGAGCTACAACTTTGTGTCAGACAATTTGTTTCTATTTTAACGTGAAAATGCATTTTCAGTCCACTTTCCACTTTCCAAATTATAAATAATAAAGTCAATCATAACGCGTCCAGTTATAAGAGTTGGTGTCCCACAACGTGTAGAAGTTTGTTTATGCGTTGTAGTGCGATTTGTGAGCAGAATTAGTAGGCAAAGTTGATTTTTTTTGTGAAATTCAGCAATTTGATGCATAAAAATAATCATATCTTTGGTTCTATAAGACCTATAGAAATTTCGTGACTAGTTTTGGAAAGGTCTTGAAATAAGCTATAATTTGACATATATCTCAATGATTTTCAAGGTCACCTCCAGAACACAAAATGGCGGATTTTTGTTTCACAAAAAGGTTTTTTCGCATTTTTCGTCCTGAAGGAATGGTTCTAGAGGTTTCTGATGTTCTAGAAAGTTGTAGATAATTGCAAAACCTTTAATTTGATACCAAATTGAGCAAAATCGGACACGCGGTTCAAGAGATATGGCTCTTAGAACTTTTCAAATGCAAGAATTTTTCAAATGGCCATATCTTCTAAACGGAGACATAGATTTTCTTCATTTTCGGACTGGTGACAGATATTGAGTCAGGCTACAACATATCAAAATTTAAAGGAAATCTATAACAGATGTTCGGAGATATTGCCCCTTAAAGTTAGGCAATTTTTGTTTTTGATTTTAGCGCCTCTTGCGGATGTTTTTGAAACTTGGAATGTTCTAGACAGTTGTAGGGCTTCTCAATACCTTTCATTTGATACCAAGATGGTCAAAATCGGTCAAGCCGTTCTCGAGATATATCGAAAAAACACTTTTTGCTTTAGACCGCCATATTTGCTAAACGGCTTGACCGATTTTCAAGTATGAATTGTTGATGAAAACATCTCACTGAGCTTTACAACATACTAAAATTTCAGATCTCTAGCTATAAGGGAAGTGGTTGACAGTATTCCAAAATGGCGGACGGCGGCCATCTTGGATTTTGAAAACGCAAAAATATGAAAATTTACACCCACATTTCTATAGAAAACTTCAAACCGGAAGTCTCTATCTGTTACCGTTCTTAAGATATAAGGCAAAGTTTGGGCGACCGGCAGGACGGCCGGCCGGCAGGACGGCCGGCCGGCCGGATCAAAAATTTTCCACCACCATTTTTGGAATGTGGGTTGTCTGAAACGTGCTCATACCAAGTTTGAGCCCGATCTGAGGTGGTCGGTTTTTCCGACGATTACAATACTTGGTGTTGGCCACGAAGTGGAACACCAACTAATGGTCAAAAATATCAATTCTATAACATTATTTTAACTCGACACTATCAAAGCTATTGAGATTGAAAGATTTGCGTAAAAATTAGATTTTTTAATAAAAAATAAATGAACAATAAATATTTACAAAACTGCACATTTATTTTTTCCCACCCCACCCTAAGGTCTTTGAATTATTTTTTATAGCAAAGTTATTTTTTATGTTATAAAATATTGGAAATAGCGGGTAACCAATGATTCTAAATTATAAGTAGTAGTTATGCCGATTAGGGAAAAATATTTTTCAAAAAATTTACAATTTTGTCTTAAAAAGTTATTTTTAAAAAATATATAAGTAAAGAAGTCTTTCCTTACAATTTGCCAATCTCTTATTTTCAGCCAGTTTCACATTTACTGAGAAAGAAAGAATCATACTCCGTAAATTCGTTAATTCGATCTTTCGCTTTATACTTTATCATTCATGCTATATTTAAATTTGCAATTATATATTTAATTTATGTTGTATATTTATCTTTGCATTTTTTATGCATATACACAGTAAACTCAGAATGTTTCCGAACAAAAAAATTTTGAGGAGTTTTTGCATTGTTTGGTTAGAGACTACATACATATATGAGCTTGTAAAATTTCGATTTAAGTAAATCCTAAAAAGAGTAAAAAAGAACCAACGAGTTAACAGTAAAAGAATCTTAGGCTTAGAGATTAGCGCGTAGTACTTTTATTGTTAACATCCATAGTTCAAATCTCACCGTGAACATTTTTTCTTTTTGTTTTTCTATTATTTTTCAATAGATACCTTAATAATCAAAAAGAAGGATCTGTTTGTTGGAAATCGTCATTCCTATACGACTATACACATCTACACCGTTTGTCCGATCGCGATGAATGACTCTTATGCACCATACACTGAGTAAATCTTTAGAATTGAATCACAATTAGATTTAAAAGTATGGGATCGTCTAAGATTCAAAATAAGAGTGACCATTTCCCGGGAAAGCGCTGGGAAACATACAGATTTTCCCAAATAAAGTAAAGGTGTATCATCTACTATCTTGATTAATTTCTGAGTTTTTAGGAATTGTAGAATATCGTAAAAGGTCTCAAAGCTATAAAAATGTGTAATATTATGTATTTAAATAATTTTCAAAAATCCATAGAAGGTGGAAAAAATAAAGTCCATTGCAATATTGTGGAAATTAGAGACTAAAAACAGAACAAAAAAATACGTGTTAGGGAAAACTTTTTTTTTTTTTTTTTTTACCTTCTAATGAGTTTTGGAAAATTATATTTTTTACGAAAAAATAAGCATTTATATAGCTTTCATCTGAGACTTTTTACGATATTCTACAATTCCTACTCTGAAAAAAATAGTTTGTATTTGAATTTGTCAAAGTTTGTAACTCCCATACATTTTTTAACAAACATGGAAGTGAAAAGGAGTCAAAGCCCTTTTTTGTCAAAGGAGATTACTTTTTAATCTCCAAGTTTGTTATTTACAAAAATGATACCCAAGTTTGTAGAAGCTTGTAATTGTTTGTAAAAATTTGTAAGAAAATCCGCGTAGCCCCCTTTACAAACCTTAGCAAATCATTACAAGCTTGTTTATTTCATTTTGTTACTTTTAAAATAAGAGACATTCTTTTAAATGTAATTCATCAAAATTTATTCACATATAACATATTTCTTATTATTACAAAATAATATTTTTTACATACTTCAAGCATTTTTAAGCATAACCTTACGTAGCTGCACGATTAAGATACAGTGGCATGATGGGCATTCATCGGCCTTTCCATTTACCAAATCTTCCTTCCAGGGGCTTTGTGCAGCTTCCGGAGGTTCATCTGATGATTTTTCCACTCAAAAAGAAATTGTATCCTTGTATCTGCGTGGGTGAAGATCAAGTCGAAGTCACTGTCCTTGAGTTTCTCCGGAAGCTTGATTGCTATTCCATTATCTGAATATAAATATGAAAAAAAATGTTCAGTCGGAGGATGATGCCATACATTATTAAGGTTATGTTGAAAAATTTTACCTTTTAGTGCGCCTCAGCAACCCTAAACTGCAGACAAACGATATTGGGGATCCACCACGAAATCATCAAAAAATCGCACTCCATTTTCCACAGAAATTCACTTTTTTCGGTTTTTATTCTTAATTTTTCAATGGCGTCACTTCTGATGAAAATGCATTAATTAACAAACCTTTCAACAAACTTTTTCAAAATTGTTTGTTAAAACTTGTTAAGGCACCAAAACAACACACCTTTTAACAAACTTTATCAAAAATATTTGTTATTGTTTGATTTTAAAAACAAACCAGCATACAAACATATTTGTAAAGTTTGTAAAAAGTTTGTTCTTCCAAATTTATTAAAATTTGTTTGCAAAAATTTGTAAAATGTTTGTTAAAGTTTGTACTTTTTTGTATTTTTTCTTCAATTTACAAACATTTTACAACCAATGATCTCCAAATACAAACTATGTTTGCTAAATTATATATTTACCTCCAAATTAATATCCTTTAACAAACTTTGACGAACATCGCTACAAACTATTTTTTTCAGAGTATAAACTAAAAAACTAATCAACTAAGTATATGATAAACCTTTACCTTCTTTGGGAAAATTTGTATGTTTCCCAGTGCTTTTCCGGGAAATTGCCACATTTGTTTTGAATCTTAGACAATCCCCTACTTTTAAAACTAATTTTGGTTCAATTCTGGAGACTTAATCAGTGTATGATGCAGATGGTAAATAAATTTAAATCTAAAATTTAATTTAAATAAATTTTTTCTATTGCATCAATCTTCCATTTCAATTTTTCTATCTATCCAAAAGCGCTAAGCGCAACAAAACTCCGCGCTTCGCTCGAATTTACCTCGTTTTAATTAATAAAGTGAACATGTGAAACATAATAAAAACTCAATTTGAACAGTGCAGTGGTATCAACGCAGAGTACTACAATTTCACTCATAAAAAAAATTGCTTTAAAATTTAAAGTGTAGAGAGTCTAAAGCAACGTTCAAATAATTTCAGGAGGCTGAGGGCGCCCCTTGAAACGTTACAATTTTTTTCTTAAATAATTTTCAGGTCTTTTCCGGCGCCCTGTGATACAGCGAGGGCGCCTTTAGAACGTTCAAATAATTTTAGGAGGCTGAGGGCGCCCCTTGAAACCTTCTTATTTATTTTTGTGAATTTTCAGGATCTTTTCGGCGCCCTCTGATACAGCGAGGGCGCCTTTAGAACGTTCAAATAATTTCAGGAGGCTGAGAGCGCCCCTTGAAACGTTACAATTTTTTTCTTAAATAATTTTCAGGTCCTTTTCGGCGCCCTCTGATACAGCGAGGGCGCCTTTAGAACGTTCAAATAATTTTAGGAGGCTGAGGGCGCCCCTTGAAACCTTCTTATTTATTTTTAAATAATTTTCAGGATCTTTTCGGCGCCCTCTGATACAGCGAGGGCGCCCTTAGAACGTTCAAATAAGTTTAGGAGGCTGAGGGCGCCCCTTGAAACGTTATAATTTATTTTTAACAATTTTCAATTTTTAGTCTTGAGCCTTTGTTTAAAATTTTATTCCTTAATTTTTTTGTCTCCTTTTTTATTAGGGACTTATTATAAAAAAAATTGAAAGGGCGCCTGCGGCGCCCCTTTGTATTGCTTTTGGTGCCCCTGTGTGGCGCCTTCGGCGCCCTTTTGTGGTGATTTTGGCGCCCCTTTGAGGCGCCTTCGGCGCCCCTTAAATTTTTTGGGGGGTACAAAAGACCCCCTGTACCCCCCAGTTCCGACGCCCCTGCTTAGGAGGAGTGTGAGCCAAAGGGGCGCATTGTTATGCTCTGCGGCGGATTTCTTACACGATAGATGGAGGGAAGAAGAAGAATTTGAATCTTGCTCTTTTCTTTAGCATAAATTAATTAATTGTTCCACACCCCAAGAAGACAGGTTGTGTTTTTTGGGCATGTTACGAGATTGCGCTGATTCCCCGTAATTTTTGATGGGTAATAAATTTTTATCGAGGGTTGATTTTCCAATTACCCAACTTAAATTAGCTAGAAAAAAAAACGTGCTCAGGGAGGAATCAAATGGGAAACTTTCACAGATTCCTCTGTCGAATTACTCAAGCAAACGTGCTGTGGAATTTTTTTCTCCCCCCGAAAAACCTCAAAGAAAAAGTAAATTGAACTTTAAATTCACGAGACTTCCGGGATATGTAAAAATGCTATTTGTACTGAATTCTCCCTCATGCACTCAAGGTGAAGAAAGTTCCTCCGGAAATATATTATTTCTTGTACGAGAATGAGGTGCCCCACCCTATAAATCATACAGATTCAGACAGTCTATTTTTATTTCCCTCACACAGGATAATCCAGTGCTCATGGTGCAGAAGGATTGGGCATGAAGTATCTTCATAGTGATATACATAAGCATATACCTTGTAGCTTCCGAGATTCTTAACTGAACAGGCAAGCTTAACGTTCCTCCCAGCAGGTACAGTAATATTTTCTATGATGTCTGTAAATTCAGGCTCCTCCACAACAACTGCAAGAGAAACATATTTACAAATAAGCACATTGCTATGTAGGTATATCCTTTAAACCATACACCACAGAATATTTCAAGAATTTTCCACTCAACTCTCTGTTTTCCATCCAAACATTTCACGCGGTGTGGTGGCTGACAACAAAATTTCACACGTCATTAATGTAGATAAATTGGCCTCCCCTTCATAGCCTTCATACAACTCAATGACTTAACAGCTATTTATTCAAGATGTTTTGCACCCATTTCTGATCAATTTGCTCATCATTGTGTGAAAATACTGCCGGAATTTCCCATACAAATGGGGGGAGCATTATCTTAAGCTCTGCTGTGGCAAATGAAGACTAATGATTGCCTGTCGAGCAAAATGGTATTAACAATCATGACCGAAATTGTATAAATACACCCCCTTCGATGCAACAAAAGGGAGCAATTAATATCTAAATTGACGAAATTATTCAATTAATTCCCCTTTCCCGCATTATAACACAATAATTCAAAATTTCTATGGCACAAGGGGTGGTTCCGGAGGTTTTTTTTAAAGATGTTTTCATGCTTCATTGAGTTTTTTTTTTAATTAAATATCTTTCCCCTTTATCTATGTATATACTTTAACATAAAATACTCTAGGTTACCTATTAACTTTAAAGAAATAAATGAATGAAAAATCTTAAGGAAGTTTCAAGTTATTTTATCTGATTTAGAATTGTATGGGGTAAGATGTGGAAGGGTAGATACATAATCTTGAAGAAAATAATTTCCCATTCGGCTAAATTGGTTTCTCTAAGCGTTCTGAAACTTCTATGGTTCTAATTTAATCATTTTCTCATCTAAGAGTTTTCTCAAAATATGGAAAATGTGCTTAAAAAATTTAAGAAATTTCAAATTCTTTTGTCTTATTTTTTTCGGTTTTAAAGAAAAAGTAGGTATTTATTTTGACTGATATTTTGTTTTTAATTTAATAAATTGTATTGTATTATTTCCTAAATTGAATATAAAATCGAATTATTTAATTTTTGTAGTAAAATTAAATTGTTTTATTGAATTATTTAATTTGAAGATTTTTCTTTAATTTTCTTAGACCTCGTAATCATTTTAAATAGATTAACCTTCTATTATAAAAAAAAACAATTGTTTTTTCACAATTTTTTCGTATTAGGATTCGCTAGTTGAATTTTTTTTAATTTTTCAATAAAATCTTTATTAAATGCTTTAAAAAGATTTTTTTTATTAAAGGAAAACTGAAGAGTTGATAAAAGAAATTAAACATAATAAAAAACGAAATCCACACCTTATAATTTAACGTTAAAGGTTCTTATTCTGAGGCACTATCGATTTTTTTGGTCACTGACCTCAACTAACCTTGAGGTCTGTAAGCACATTCACAAAAATTCTTCAGAATTTTTAAATTTTCTTCTTAATATTGAATCAAACAAATGAAGAATTTTTAGGATAATTTGGATCATCTGAGCAGATAATCTAAATCCCTTTAATATTATATCCAAAACAGTTGTCCAATGATCCCTAACCTCAACACAGGTGACCTGCGTACAAGAGGATGAGCAGATTTATATTTTCTCTCAGTGCAATGGCATTAGAAGCGAGCGTTTTATAACTGACAAAAGTATGCAACACGCTGGTATCTCTCATGTGCCCTTTTTGCACCACACATAGGAACGGGGTGTTTGTGGAAAATGCGGAAAATTCTCGGCTTCTGGTGGGATGATTTTTGGAAGTTATTCACCGCAGGGATGCGAGTCATTTTGGTTGAATGAAAATTCTTGAAATATCTCAAATCACATCGCGTGCAGAATTCCACGCGCAGGATGAATGGGAAAAGTGTTACGGGGTGGCGACAATTACCATTTGTTACAGGTATCACACCATTTTTTCCGGAATTTGAGGAGTCCCCCTCAATTGCCATACACAGCACAACGAGGGCCCCAAAATAGCACCAGGGGCCCATCAACTTTCCCGGTTTTTGCAATCACGCATAGCACACAGATTCAGTTCCGCAACACCAGCATCCAAGCTCAACAGCTGCTTTTAAAAATTCAAAAATTGATTTTTTATTTGTTTGAAACTCTTTTTTTTATCTTCTTGATTCTTTAATGATCCCGTATTGATTTCTTCAGCGGGGGCGGAAGTGGAGTTGGTGAGCTTTTTTTTTAAATAAATGCTAATTTATTCCAAGAGAGTGCAATCAATTTCTCATGACTCCTCCCGTCTATCGCTGCAACTTCCAACTGTCCACAGGATGCAAAAAAGAGGATGAGAAAAGATCCGAGAAAAAAATCCCAATGCGACCGGACGCAGCGAACCGCTTGGCAAGACAACTGAACGGATACTGAGTGTGCGAAAATGCCGTCGTCGTCACATCCTTTCTCGGGGTAATTTCACACTCAATCGCTCTCAGTGCTTTCGCCAACCGTCATCCACAGAGTCTCTCCCTGCTCTCATTTTCCGGTGCGCCGCGAACATAGCTATGAGCTCCAAAATATAGTTACTTTCCTCGACCAATCATATGGTGCTCGCGCCGACACCCCAACCCGACAGAAGGAGATTGGATAGGAGGACACTCTCGGTGCAAGTATGCGTGCGCCTACATATGTATGGGTGCTCTCTCCTCCAGGATACTCTCCCTCGTGGGGTTGGGGTTTCCTTGGTAGGCGGGTGGCTGCCGTCTTAGAGAAATTTTCATGTTGTCGTCCACAGATGGGGACACTTTGTACTCTGAAGAACAACCCCAAAGGTAGGTAGTATGGTATGTAGTATGCTCTCTAAATTTTCCCCTTTCACCCACAAAATACTCCATCATCCCTCGATATGAGGAGGAAATCAACCACCCTATTGTTGTGATTGTGCTTTCGAACCCCATATCCAAACTTATACCGATTTCCAACAGAATGAAAGGTGTTATGCCAGAAACATTCATCGTTGTTATGCCTTCAAATATTGAAATTTTAGGGGTAGTTCATGTAGCATCTTCCATTGCAATTCAACATACATTCACAGATGATTCAGTTGGAGTGCATTTGAAGGCCAGTTTCTATTCAAATCCACCTCAATATCCAATGATGCTGCTACAAAATAAAACCTTTTACTTGAAGCATAAATAGATAAATTAATTTAAAAACAAATTCATGATTTTATAATTGACAAATGATTTTTAATTAATTTGATGTAGATTGTAGATCTTACAGGTTTCTTATGAATGTAGAATTTTTAAAAATTAAATATTCAACTCACAAATTTCCAATACTAGGAAAAAACGGAATAGAGGGCTATTGGGGTACGAAACATGAGGGCAATTTTTACACATAAAACTGTATTTAATATTAATTCGGAATCGAATGAAAATTTTGAATCTCAGCTGTAGCAATTTGAATTAATGAACTTTTAAAAAATATGTAGGGGAACGTGGCCCAATTCCGACCTCCAAAAGTCAGCGCAGAATGAGAAATAAAATAGTATAAAATAAAAAGCAAATATTCTTAATTTTAGTACCACTTTACAGTCCTTTTAATGCTCTTTTAATTCCCATAACTTACAACATTTAAAGTTTTACCGGTTTTATGTAATAGTGGATTGTATAAAGGTCAAAGGAGATCGGAATTGAGACGCGTTCCCCCATGTAAAATATTTCCTTTTAATAAAAAAAAAACTTTTAATCTAGAATGAAGAGTACTTCTCAACTCTAACAACCTTAAGTGCGGATGTTCAGTTAGTGGAAATTTGTATATGTGAGATCAAGCCACGATGATCCATGACCAGAGCCTTGTTCTTGCAGAATTGAACTCTCTCTCACTCGTTCTTCTATGCCAATATGCAGTTGAGTATAGATTGACGTTTTGTTTTCCCAAACCCACCCCTCCCCCCGTATTGTAGAGAAGTTCCTTCCACCTCTCTTGCATGATGGAACACAAATTTCATTGAATTCTGTTCTATCTATCGCAAATTGAATATCTGCAGCTGCCAGATAACGAGCTTCTGATTATTTTCCTTTTCAATTAGTTTACAATATTATTCAATCAATTTCCACGCAAGGCTGTTAGTTAATCCGAGAGTCTCGGGCAATTGTATTCAGCACGCGCTTTTCATATATACCTATGTGTGTGTGGGAGTGGAATTATGTTGATGATAGTTAACAGGTACAATTTAATCCTCTCATATGGAGAGAACATGGAAAGGCCCCTCTTTGATGCCCAGGACAAAACATGTTGGCTTTTCCTTTTCCAGCATACACACATTGTGTATGCTCTATGTGCGTTGATTCTATTGAAAAAAAAAGAACAAAAGAAAAAAAAAGGGAAGTTTATTCTAAGCGGGTTGGTGTACCACTTGAAAATAATTAAGAAAAGCATTTTACACCTTTTGTCAGTGTTTTCACCAACACGCTAAAATGCAAATGACGAAGTGGAGCGTCTCATTTTAATTACTGAATCCCACAATTTTCTACTGTGAGCTTTTTTTGTATGTTTCTTCAGACTGCACATAAAAATAAAATAATATAAATAGAGAACAAAATTCACATATAAAAAATATAATATTTTTTTGCCATTCATGACCATAAAGAGACATGTTTCGCCTCTTTTTAGGTTAACCACAAAACTATTCACAGAAAAGACGGCAAGCGAATTGAATTTTGAGCTTTTTGTATTCTGGTCACATTCAGAATGAATAAAATTTTATGCTTCTGCCTTTTTTTTATTGAGTTTATGTTTTTAGTTTGAGTCCAATTTGAATGCAGCATCACATGGGTTAGATTGAAGCAAAATTATCGATTTCGGTGTATCAAATAAATCCACCCTCACCCCCTTCAATCCCACTACCCTACACGCAGTAGTTGTTTTGAATTTTTATTTTATTAAAAAAAAGGTATATGTGGAGGACAATGCGACATCATGATTGATTTCTATATATATATGGGCAACATATGCTACAAAGTATGTCTTATCGAAATTTACAAATCTCTTTCAAAAGTCAATTGCACATATAGAGCATAGTTCTACCTCATTCTACTGAGCACAGTCCGTTCCAGGTTATAACAAATGGTTTTTCGTGTACATTAAATTGTCACGAACGGTGGAGTGAATTTTTGGTTTTATATAGGGTTGGTAATATAATGGGTGGGAACACCTGTTTTAAACTTAAACATGTTTATCATTTCACCGCAGTGACAGGGCCACAAAACCCCGAGTACAGCCTGGAATAAACATGCTTTCTCGCATCACGGACATAGCATTAGATACATAATTTCGGGCACAGCGAGATACAGCAGCGTGTTCATATCGCACCACCCCAGCTTATCGTGCCATCAACCGCCCCGTCAGCTCCCGTTGGAAGGTCCTGACACCCACGGAGTCAGTCGACGGGGGTATTTAACCATCGAAATGTGCTCACAATTTCATGGCTTTTTAGTTGTTAAACACCCCCACAGGGACGCATCAAATGGACGAAACAATGGGGATTTTAAACCATTTTCATAATGATAGATAAAACGTTTTCATTGTGAGTTAGCTAATTAATAAGATTGATAAGATTGCACGTGGAATAATAATTTTTTCTATGATATTTTGTGATAATAAAGGGATGGTTCAAATGAAAACTTTACGGAAATAAATATCTCAAATGCTAGAAACTTAAGAAAATAATTTTTTTCAAAGTTTTAATAAAACTTTTAATCAATTGCAATGGTTGTTGTACATGTGGTCCTATTGTACTCAAGTTTCTTTAATAATCAAATCATCCATTAATTTACAAAAAACATGGATATTTCCATAGTTTTATCTTTAAACATTTTTAATCTACAACAAATATTTAAAATTAAATAATAAATTTTAAATCAGAAATTCGGTAAACAAGCCTATCACAAAATGTACTTACATGACATTTATAAAATATCATTCTGGTTATTTAAAGTTATTAAAATTGTACAAAATTATTCAAAATTTTTGAGAGCTTTTACGAGCTTTTTATCAATTTGTTATTCTTTTAATAAAATTTATTTTTGTTAACATTTTTATTATCTTTAACGAAATCCTTTATTGAGAAAAGTTTCCTCAATATTTAAATATAAGAAAAGCCTACAATCTAACACTGAAGCAACCCCAATTCAAACATCCCCTACAAATTTTCCTACATACTTACCTACCTACCTATCTTTCTTGCTTTAAATTAAATACTTCTCTCTTGGAATGCATCATCATGGATTTTTTCACATCCATCTCTGTATGGCACAGGTCCCCCTACATATCGTCCCCTGATCTGAAATCCTGGAAAATCAAGCACATCTAGCAAACGCAGTGGAAAAACGATTCACGCCTCTTGGTCGTGGGGGAGGCTTGAAAATGGTTTAAAGGAAAAATGTTTAAGGGTGTGTGAATGAAATTTTTGGGGAGGAAGTTTTGGGAAGAAAATGAAAACTGCGAAGCCATATAAAGGGGGAGCCGAACCAGCTATACTACATACAAGTTTTCCCCGTATACATGGGAAATGTTAAACTGTCCGTGGCAAATAAAATAAATGTGATTGCTAGTTGATAACGCGTAAAGTACATTTCTTTTTGTACAATTTTCTCGGCATTTTCCCCGGGAAAACAGAGCAACTTCAAAAATTTTCCACGTCAAGATATGTCATTGAACTAAACGAGCAAGTCGCCCAGACACTCACCCCCTTCGAAACATGTTATGGGAGACAAGACCCAGGAGGATGGAGAGCATATAATCAAGATTTTCTCTCCGCAACCCCCCACATAGCAATTGTGCGAAAAACATCCTCAAGTTGTGGCGGGTGGTGTGTGGCAACAGAAGGAAATTATTCCAATGGCAAACAACATGTTCAAGCATAAACGGATCGGAACATTGATTAACGAATTCCTCGGCTGATTCGGCTCTTTGGAAAGGAAAAACTTTTCCTTCCGCAATAAAATGATAAATTGTCTTTGATTTGTAATTTCGCATTTAGAGGGGATGCGACAATAGCAACACACACGGTATTAAATTTTTATTATTCCCCATAGTCTGTCAAAGATATATATCTCTTCTTTTTTTCCTTTTCATTTTTCCTTCAACCTTTTATTTTAATGCTGTAAACTTTGGCAATTTCGATGGCGCAAAGCACATTTAAAATTGCACAAAAATTTGGCAAATCCTTGCGGCATTGGAATGCAACTAGGACTTTATTATCCGTAATGCGGACAGCCAATTGAATTCACAACTTTTCTCTTCTATTGCAGTTAGTTTGGAAATTTTCACATTAACCAACAATGCAGAATGAAAGTTTTACAAAATGATAAACACAGAGCAATAAATTAAAATATTTTCCTTTTATCCTTAATAAATTTCAAGAAATATCGCATTCTATGTACATATGTATATAATACAAATATGTAACGTACTATATCCATATATCGAGAATTCCTAGGAAGCTATCCAATTCACAAATTACGTAAATAAATAAAAATCCTGATTTTATTTTTCTCTCGAAGAAATTTTCCTTCCTTTCGCAGGACGCAGAATTTGAGGAGATTCTCTCATTTGATAAATATAACTGTACATAGATTGAAAATTATTTTCCTGCTGGGTATACACGAAATAAAATTCCAACTGATGATAAACAAATAAACAACAATGGCTATATCGACAGAACAACATTATATATCTCTGTGTTGGAATAATTTAAGCAAATATCCTTCTCGCCCCCAACAATTGGTAAATCGTGACGCACAGATGGAAGAAGAAGGAAATCGAAGAATGTTGGACATTTAATAGATTTTTCATCATCCCTCCCCCGGCTCGTAGTGCTTGATTTTAAAATCAAATTGAAAACCCTAAAAAATTTAGATTCGTTTCCCAATTCCAAGACACTTTACATGTTGGATCTCGTGGACGTGGTGCGGAGGAAATATGTGAAAATAGAAAAACCATTTCACTTTTACGGTTATGACTCGACTGTTATGGCAAAAGATGGGAAATCAAATCACATTTTGCTACTGTTTTTCGTCTCTTTTATTGCCCATTGGAGATTCATAATATTGAATAGTGCTTCCCCCTCCCTAGCACGATAGATGGGAATTTTCTCCTATCGCTTCCTAACTCCATTGTTTTTGGTCATCACTCACCTTTTGCGCTCATTTTCATGGGACTATTTGGAGGGTATATGTTGTGTAATTTCTTTATGTAAATAGTTAAGAGCATTAGGTGAACATAAAATCGTTAGTTATACATCAAACCTGAAGAAATATAGAAATGGACCCTCAAGAAGTTTTCTGGTGATGGTCGGAAGCTCTGAAAAAATCTTTTTTTCATCTTCTGTGGAGAGAAGAAATGATTTAATATCTTAAAGACAAAATAATCTATCAAAACCAATTTAAAATATTTAATTAAAAGAGGAAAACTTTAGTCAGAGCTTTATCACAAAAAGCTGTACTTTGTAACTTTACCACAAAAAATATCCTTAAACTTTTACAAAAAAAAACGTGCAAATCATAATTTCTGCAATTTCTCAACTCTTTTCCACCACCACACAATTACTCAATGAATCAAAAGTTCACGTCACCTCATTATCACCGTCATTTTGTACGGTGGTGTACCATTTGAAGCAGCCATCCTAATTATTTCATTAATACAAGGTAATACAATATAAGCTGCCACAAATGATTAAGACAATTAACGAGTGTGTTTTACGCCTACCCAAATACAATTTACCTCCAAGCGTCTCTATAGATGTCGTATACGCATGTCGTCATTAGGAGATTTCGTCACAAAAGGGGAGGATTCCCGTAGATGGGTTCGAATTAGTCTATACCACAGATTTGTCTCACATCTCACGAAGGGGGATTTCACTTCGCGCCAAAAAGGGGGTGAGTATCGCTAAAGGGAAATTATCTGTTACACAAAGGGAGCTTTTCTTATATGCTGTATCATTCACCAACCCTCCCCTGAGAATCCCCAAAAGAAACGAGAGACGCCTTTCTTTCACGGGATTATAATTAATGTTTTATGTTTGGCATGTGGTGACTCCTAAAACCGTTTAAGCGGCATTATCTTGAGTCAAGGTAAAGCCAAATGCAATGCGATGTTATGAATTGTTTACTCAAAGATACAGCTTATACAGACATTTACCATAAATAATGAAAGTTATGGTTTCCACGAGAATTTTCCTTTTAAGAAGAGATGATAGGGAAGACTTGGAAAGCATTCTTTTGAATAATTTTGTGCATGGAAAGAATGGAAATTTTCACACAGGAAGGAATGAAAAAATATTTAGTGAAATACAAGAAATAAAAAATGAGAATAAATCTTGAATAAAATAATTTGAATCATCGCTGAAAAAAGCTTCTTCTTTACCTCTCTACTGCTGCACGTTATTTAAAAAAATAGTCCAAGTCATCGCTGGACAGAAGTTCGTTTAAATCCTTATTTTTGCTCTAATTATATTATATTCTTTCTACGCCGGCTCAGTTGGATATTGGACGTTTTCAGCGATTAAGTGTTTTGAGCTCTTGAGAATTTTCTGTTCCAAGAATTATGTTGTTGTGTAGTTTAAAATTAATTTATTTAATTTTAATGATGTGTAGATTGTTATGGAGACTTTCCCCTCCCTTTTTGACGAAAAATGTGATAACTGCAGAGTGAGTTAAATTAGTTTTTTGTAATTTTCTGTGAGAATTTTCCTTTTGTGAAGAAAAGCCACCTAATGTCCAACTTAATGTATTTTCCCTAGAGCCTGAGGAAGGAAATAAACATTTCCGAAACGTCGCTGAATGCAAACAATTGCATTTTTAATCATCCCCCGCTGACCGAATTCCGAACAATTTTCCTACAATTTGCACGGTCGTAAATCTTGTCTACAAGTTTTATTCGGATTAAAAACACAACTTCTCCAAAGGGACGCATTCTACACGAAGTTTTCAAGTTTTGACACGACTTGCAGCTTTAATTCTGGGCGGATATTTTCATTCTACTGGATTTTCTTCACCGATTACAAAAGATGTTTTTTCCGCGCGCATTTGGTGCATCTTATTTGGTGGAACCTTCTAGAAGCGCATCCACAAAACGGCAATTGTTCTTCAACTTGCACACACAGCAGTGATTCGTCAACTTTCACACACACACACATACACGCGTGCTGTTCCAGCTGATGAAACGGTTTGGTGTTGCGTTGGGGGGGCTGATCGCTCGCTCATCTTTCTACGCCGGCTCAGTTGGATATTGGACGTTTTCAGCGATTAAGTGTTTTTGAGCTCTTGAGAATTTTCTGTTCCAAGAATTATGTTGTTGTGTAGTTTAAAATTAATTTATTTAATTTTAATGATGTGTAGATTGTTATGGAGACTTTCCCCTCCCTTTTTGACGAAAAATGTGATAACTGCAGAGTGAGTTAAATTAGTTTTTTGTAATTTTCTGTGAGAATTTTCCTTTTGTGAAGAAAAGCCACCTAATGTCCAACTTAATGTATTTTCCCTAGAGCCTGAGGAAGGAAATAAACATTTCCGAAACGTCGCTGAATGCAAACAATTGCATTTTTAATCATCCCCCGCTGACCGAATTCCGAACAATTTTCCTCTAATTATATTGAAAAAGAAGTTTGTGAAAAAAAAATTTTTTTTTCAAATATTCAAAAATTTGAATCATCGCTGGAGAAAACTTTTTTTTTGTAAAATTTTTAAACAATTTCTTAAGGTTGTAAAAAACGTAAAGAAACTAAAACCTTCTTCCTTAAAAGTTAATATTTTTGTTTGTGAAATTTTCGAAAAGTTTTCTTTAAGAAAATATAATTTTAACCTCGCTAGAAAGCTTTTCCCTACAAGTATGTAACCTTATTTGAATTACTCCGCAAAATGCTTTATAAAATTAATGAAGATTAATTTTCCAAAATAATTACCTATACGGATTCTCATCCATATAAAAAGTATATTTTATATCGTGAAGATTTTCTCATCTCTTTTTTTTTGTAGTGAATACTGTATATAGCTCAAACTTTGTAGATGTGCTGTAAAATTAGCCGGTAGCAAAAAGTGAATGAAGAAAAGGCAAGGACGAAAGTGATTTGAAATTCATATAATAAATTGTGCTTAGAGGCAGTGATTTGCATAAATAAATATCGTATTCGCATTTTGGACGATGGTTGGTTTTTCATGGTTGGCAAATAAGATAAAAATTCATTTTGTACACCACGAGTTTATAAATTTTTAATTTACCCCTGCCAACGAATATCTCCCAGCAGAGCGGTGGGAAAGCTTCAGTTTTTTTTGTTTGGGCTAAATGTGACCTCAACCATGAGATACGACATCCTTCATCATACAAACTAAATATTTACTCTTGCTGAAATTCGTATATTTAGCAAAATAATGAAGAGCAACAAATAAGCAAGTTGAAAATTGGTCCGGAAAAGCATTTTGTAGCATTTACAAGATGTGAAAATGCCTCATGAAGAAGGAATTAGGAAAATGTTTTTGCAAGGTAAAAAAAAATCAAGAAATGTGAAATTTGTGTTAAAAAAAAGAGAAAGTCTTTCTCTCAAGTACCCACAATGAACGTATAAATTGCTATTTATCGTGGCGATGCACCCTTTTGGCCTTTCTCACTCACCCCATGGGCAGAGAGCACCCCCTTTTTTGGTCCGCCTGACGTACAATGTTAATGGTGATTGATGAGGGCTTCTGTAGCTATCAATTAAAGGACACTACACTCTATTGTAATGGAAATAAATAGAAGGAGCTAAACACCAAATGCAGTTAATGGCTGCCAAAATGCCGCAACGGCTGGTGGGAATGATTTCCTGAATTTAAATTTACAAAATGGTAATGGAGGAACTTCAAGCGCTGTTTTACTACTCAAGGTTACGTTCATGCCCTTTTCCATGTAATTAATGGAAAATTCTTTCTTTATTCTTGGTTGGAAAAATAAATTCAACTAATTTTCCAACCTGTGTCTTCTTCCTTTTTCTGAAATAAAAAAAATTGGATAAAATGAAAGGTAAATGTTTAAGAAAATCAAGCTTTCCAAATATATAAATTTAAAAAGAAAATATTCACATTTTATCTATTTTATAGTTTGTTAATTTATCTGACAATCCAACATTAAAATATCCAGTGGATCAATGATGCTAAATAAACGTTAAATTAATGATTTATAACGAATTTCATCCCTAATCTACTGTCTGATCTAGAATAGAATAATTATTAGGTTGCATTTTACCAATACGCCACATCAATGGTGCAAAATAGTCAAATTATTATTTATAACCCCAAAAACTGGAAAAGCCCAAAATGCCAAATGTGAACAGAATTAAATGGTATAGGCTGCAGATTATGTTTAACACTATGTTGTGTGTCAGTGGTATATGAAAATGGTTTATCAATGCTCTGAATTTTATGTGCTCTCTCCAATCTGTGGGTGTGAAAAAATTGATATATGCACCACCTGTTGTGCCGTATACCGCATTTTATTTCAGGAAAAATCCCATCATTTCACTCCCTATACTTCCACACACAAAAAAAACCAGCAAACTCCTGTGGGCACAAGTGGCAAAAGTACAACGATAAATCATAATCCTTTTCGATTATGACTCAACTTGCTATTTCAAACTTCTCACGACTTTTTTTTCCTCTCTTTATTCTCACGTGCTGTACTTGAAACGCCTACACACTGACTGACTGTGAGTATTTTCCACCCGGTGTGAGGCTGGGAAAAAGAAAATGATAAATGTTCTCCCAGGTTCTTATCTCGCTGGAGTGGGGGGCTGGCTGCTGTTGTTGGGAAAAAAAAGTCTATGAGGCGCTTTGGGAATAGTCTGATAGAAGTATTAACAAATTTATGTATTAATAATTCACTCGAAGCTCATCATTTATCACCACGGAAAATTTTAGCATATTAAGGGTGTATGTAGCAATAATTTTCACAGGAGCAAGCATAGAAAGAATGAAAAAAAACAATAAAAATCAAAAGATTATTTACTGGTTTAAATTCGATGTTGCGACTCAAATGATTTATTATGCGATTTCACATAGTGGGGCATGTTTTAAAATCCACCCCATATGTGACAAGAATATTTATTTCCACTACACCCGCAACTGAACTACATTTCGTATTTAGATAGTGAAGCTCTTCCTTTTGTCAATTATTTATTTAAAAAAAAAGAAATCTGTGGGGAAAACGACGATATTTTTAAAGGAAAATTTCTTACTTAACCTGTTAGATCAATCAAATTTTTAAATAGATATTGAAAGATATTAAAAGTTCAAAATAATTGAAAGATTAAAATTGAGAAAATTGAAGGAAATTTTTTTGAACCAGAAAATTCTTAAGAACGATGTGCCCGAAGATTATGAACCATATTCCTATCTTTTAACATAGAGGATGGTTTATAATCTTCGGGAGCGTTGAAAAATCTTACTTTGCATATTTTATTACAAAAAAAAATTATTAATAATTTCTTTAAACTTAAATCTTCTAACTTTATCTCTTAAATATTTCTTTGAATACATCTTTGTTATTAAGAAACTAAGCATTAGGTAGGTAAGTATCAAACATATCTAATTTGTTTTTCATTAAGACACAATCAATCAAATCTTTAGGTAAATTACTTAATTTAAAATAAAAAACAGCCATAGTTTAACTCCAACATATAAATCTCCCTTTTAAATAACTTTTCTCTCCAAAAAACTCCAACTCCTTTCTGAGATCTAAATTTTGAAATTCCCACTGATTTCGCAATGCCACAAAAGAATTTAATTTGTTTGAAAATTGGCAAGTGAATGAGCATCAATTAAAATTTTATTTAATTAAACATTTTCAACAAGAATGAACCGTGAATGTCTCCCGACAAATTTATGCTTCTCCATATAGCAAAATACCCTCTGTGTGAGATTAGTGGTGGTCTCTGTGTCCCCCATGAGAAAATTGTCAAGAGGCTGTTAACTTTTATCGCACAGGGGAACAAAAGACCATAAAATGCCGTTTGTGGGACGAATGATGGCTCCTACGGAAGGATTTTCACTGGCTTTGTGTCCGTAAATACGATTCTCATGCTGCTGCTATTTCATTTTGGGGGGTATGTTGTATAGGAAAAAAGGGTGTGAAAGATAGTCCTTTATTGTTTCGGGGGAAGCGTGTTGGGGGAAGTTGAGGAGGTGAGACGTTTTGTGGGAGGAAGGAAAAAAAAAGAGAATTGTAAATAGCAAAGTGGATGATCATTTAGCTGATATTGAGTTGTCGCCTTGATTTCGTCAAGATCCTCCAGGACATCTCACAGGCACTTTCATTTTATTCTTTTCACTCATATCTCAATTGGGATGTGTTCTAGTTGTGTGTAAGAGGGATGTGGGGAAAAAAGAAAAGAGTATTGTGTGCAAATTTGTTGAGATTGGTTTCTCGATGCTTATACCGCTTTCTCTGTGTGTAGTATCTCAACTACAACAGAAAGACATAAAATAGAATAGAAATAGTCTGGGATTTAAGTATCAAATCTCGTTGGTTTTGTCACATTTTTTCCTTCTTCTAAAGTCTTTGAGATTTTTTTCAGTTTCGCAAAAGATTGAATAAAATTTGTTACAAATGTAGGTTTCCTTTCAATGTACTTCGAAGAATTTATAGGAATTCTTATAAGAAATGTTTTAAGAATTTATGTATTAACAGATTGAGCATAAATCTGATATTTCTTTAAAGAAAACCTGTAACTGAAAGTCCTGAAAAGCTCTAAAAAATTAAATTTCCAAAAAGTTTTCAATTTATTCAAAAATCAATATTCAAGATTAATTTGTAAAGAAATATTCTTATTGCCAAATTATTGCGAATTTTTTGCCATCTCCAAATCTAAGCTTCAGTGCAATAAATTGCAAAAAGCCCCAAAAAGCACTTTTATTTATTTATTTACTTTTTCATGTGGATTGTATGTTTATCTTCAATGGTTTTAACATTTTGCGAATGAATCAATAAAGTGTTGCCAGAGTGAGTAACTTTTGTGTACCTATTCTCCCTTTTTTCCTCCCCCTTACCACACCGTGATTGTTTAGCAAAATAATTTTTGCCATACACGATGGTTGGGATAAAAGGTAGGGAAAAAAATCTGATTTTAAAAATATAAAATACAAAGTTTTAGTGTATAATCCAACCATTAAAAGTTTCTCATCGTAAATTCGTGAAAAACGAAATGGAAGGGTGTGTGTGTATATTTTTCCTCTCTGGAAAAATTCAAGGCGACTGACAAATGAGTGCAAAAGAATATCTCCGAATGGATTTTTTTCATCATAAATTTCCACAATGGTGTTCCTCTTTTTCCTCCCCACTGAAAGAGAGAGAAAAACTTCTTCCTGTAGCTTTAATTGGGGAATTGAAGTGGACACAGTTTGTAAACATCTCAATGGTTTGCCAGGGAAAATTGTATATGCGGGGGTGGGCATGGAAAAATGTATATAAGACCGAGGCATTTTGTGAAAAGATTCTCGCACATAAAAATGAATGCTTGTGAAAGTTATTCGCATTTCAACGAATATATCCCGCAAGAATATGCTGGAATGTTTCGCATCCTCCCGTTACGGGTTTTTCTTTTTTCCACCACTTTGGACTTGCTACGGGGCGGTGGAGGGGGATGGCAAAAAAAAAATTATACAAAAAGAGCATCCACCACTTAAAATATATTTTACAACTTCGGCAATTTACCGAATAAAACTCAAAGCTCTTAATAAGTGCCTCAGGTTATCTCTGGGCAAAACGATAAAAAGTTTTCTCTGTGCTGCCCTTTGCTGCTAAAATGCCGCGAAACTAAGAAGTAAGAACATGCGCGGGGATGGGACCACGAAAAACCATTGAAAATATCCCTCACAGTCCCCCCACGCACAAGAAGTATTTAGACGAAGGATACCCTTCTTCGAGAATGACGATGACTCCTCACCAGTGCGCTTCGAAATTAATGCCATTTTCTAGTTTTAGGCAATTTTATATATTATTGCGCTATTTTGAGATATTTGATACCATCATAATTAATGTAACTTCAACTTTGTTCGCTCCATTTACCCCTCAAACCGGGTGAATCGGGTTTGATGCCTCTCTCACTGCTACGCACGAAAATTGTCTCCACTTTCGCCATATAGCCACCCCCGTGCAAGAGTGAGGGTGGTTGAATTGGCCGCGAGCGTTTTTGAGATGATGAAGACGATTCTATGGCTTGTCATTTAACTTGAGAAACGCACGTTTTAAGTAAAATATAGCGACACCCAGCAGTCGTATACTTTTACCATGAATACAATATTGCGATGGTTTTTAGCATAGAGATAGCGCATTTACTCTTCAAGAGGGTTTATGCCCTTTCTATGCTCAAAATATTTCACTTTATAACCATTTCAGCATTTTGTCTCAAACATTACATATCGCAGAACAATCTCATTGTGACTTTCTCTGCAATTGAGCTTTTTTTTACAGGCCTCACGTTAAAAGTTCTGAATTTTTTTTGAATCAGCTAAATGCTATGGAATTTAAGTTAAGTAAAAGAATGAATATTATTGGGGCCATGGTCTGCTGAATGAATCCATATAATTCTTTATTATTTAGAAAGAAGTAAAAGCTCTAAAAGCTTCAATTGAAGCTTTAGCTAATATTAGTTCTCATCTAAAGATTAATGATTAAATAAATTATTTTCAAGTGAGAAATTAAAGAGGAAAAAGACGAAAATTAATTTAAAAAATATATTTCTTACAATTTTTAGATTTTTTTAAATTCCTGCTTCAGAGCTTTTTAAGCTTTAACAATAATTTTGCTTGAGTCATTCCACATAATTTTCCCCTAAAATCAGTCGTAATTGCAGAGAAATTCATAGAAATTATTATAGGTATAGCTTAAATTATATTTTCTATTGCAGAATCTGCAGAATACTTTCCTAAAGCACAGAAATAAAATACAGTAATATCCCGGTATAAGACTTTAAATAATTTAAAAATATGAATTCTCATTCAATTCAAGATTATTTTCTATTCTAATTATTATTGGAAAATCTTAGGGGAACGTGGCTCAATTCCGACCTCAATCGCTCTTTTTTTCAATCCGCTATTAAAACCAATAAAACTTTAAATGTAGAAAGTTATGGGAGTAAAAAAGAGCATTAAAAGGGCTTTGAAATGGTACAAAATTGAAGAATATTGCTTTTTATTTTAAACCATTTTTTTCTCATTCTGCGCGGATCAGGGCGCGGATCTTTGGAGGTCGGAATTAGGAAACGTTCCTCTACTAAAAGCATATAATTTGTTCCTTAACAAATCCTATAAAAAAATTGCACTAAAAGGTGGGTAGAAATTTCTCAAAGATATTTTGAGAAGGTTATTGTTCTCTTTTTAATCTCTTGTTCGGGACTAGAGTGTACCTATATGCAATTAAGGTACTCACCGTATATAAACACAAAGCATATCAGTAATACACGTTATAGGTGAACGTTTTGAAATTAAATTTGAATATTAAGTACCTGGCAGTGTGGCTGTGTGGTGTCTTGGGGTGATTGTGAGGCTGAATTGAGGCAATATTTGCATTAATTGAATTTTGTCGCCGCAGTGGTACAGAGCCTGAGGGATCTGGCAGACCCCATGTGTGGAGCACACACCACGATACTTCCCAACATATGTGACGACGTTGGTCTTTTTTTTTTGCCTTCTTCCTTGGAAGGACGAAAATCCCAAATTCCCACCTCACGTGAGCACACACCCTACACGTTATTGTATATTCACCCTCGTGGGGGTCACATCCTTCGACTTTTACCAAGTGAAGCGTGCAGAAATTGGGTGTCCAAACACTCTTGGATCACACATGTGTGGCAAAGGTAAGGAAAACTTACCCGGTTAACACCTAAATTATTCATCATTCTTACCAAAGTTTCATCACACCGACTTAATACTAATGTGTGACAGTGTTTCGCTTTTCCAAAAACTTCCACATCCTTTTTCCTCATGCTGAAGGACTGTAGGACTCCGTATGCGAATGTTTCGCTCTTTCTGACCTTCTCTGGGCAAGTCCAAAGAATTTTCGTGTGTGAGAAGAGAAAATTTTTGGTCCTTGCGGGCGAAACAGGATGTATGAAGAATTGTGTAAAACAGAGAGAATCGTTCATTTGGCTGATTTTTATCGCTGACTCTGTGATTTAACCACCATATCTCACGTGATCAGGTTACAAAAGTTGATAACTTCCGGAACTTTCTTGTCTTGCTATGGCAAAATAGAGAGAAACTCCTTCCTCCCCCGAAAAACAGAGGAGTAGCGTATACCAAGAGAAAAGACTTCACTGCAGGCGGTTCCTCAGCCAATATTCAACACACAGTGTCTGATTGCAAAATCGCCCACCTCGAAAAGTCATCTGTGGAATTCATAAGTGGTAGCCAAAGGGAAGAAAAAGGAACTTTTAACATTGTATAGGGTGGTAATTTGACGCTATCTCATCCGTATTTTCTCCTCTCTGAGTGAATTTTTATTATTCAAGGTAATATTTCACATTCCAATATGTAATAGGGGAAAGTTCACAAAAGCGTTATGCATCCAATTACCCGTAAATTCCATCCCCAATATTGTAATTATTATAGAATAATTTTCCTTTCAACACTTCTTCGGCATTTTAATGTGAATTAGATACCTAGAAATACTGAGAGGCATTTTCTTATGGATTTTTAGAAATATTTTTTAAATATTTAAGTTAGTTTATCTTGTAAAGAAAGTTAAATTAATTAAATAAAATTTAAGAAAAATGAAGCAGAAGTTTTATATATATTTTTCGTTAAACTTTATTTCAAAATATTTTTTAAACCTGAAATTTTTTCTTTATATTTCAAAACCCACTCAAAAAATTAATGTTATTTTATTTTTCTGCTAAAACTATTGACTCAGAAGCATATTCACTACAATTCTAAGTCTGGATTTGGTTTTTTAGGCTATGTTTAAGAAGTTTGTAAATCCAGGTCTTAGTTTTAAAGCTATGCCTAGGTTTATAAGGCTAGGCCCAAATTGTTAAACTTGAAATTTTTAAATCAGTTGTAAGTTTTTTAAGCTAGGTCCTAGTGCTTAGGCTAAGCCTAAGTTTATTAAGCTAGGCCTAAGCTTTTTTAAAGGTTACTTTTTTAAACTAGACCTAACTTTTTAAAGCTGAGCCATAGCTTTTTTAAACTTGGTCAAAGACTTTTAAGCTAGGCGTAGGTTTTTAAATTAATAAAAACGTTAGGCCAAGCTTTAAAAACTTATGCCTATTTTAAATTTCTTAGATCTGACCTAAAATAAAGCCAAACTTAATATTGAATTTCACTCAAAACCAATTTATTGTCCCTCTAAGATCTTTGAATCATTACACGCACGATGCTCCACCGATAATCCCAGAATTTATTGTAAATCTAAGTCTTCCTCTAATGGCAAAAGAAACATTTTCTTATTTACAGGAAGTAAAGAAAAGACAATCAAATAAACATGTCGTTGGGTGCTTTACTTCTGTGGGTTAACTTTGTAATTGATAGCAATCACTTTGAGTCGTTAAGTGCAACAAAATCCCATTTGATTAGTAGTCGATATGGGAAAACCATAAAATATTGTGAATGAATTGATACAGACCTATTTCCTTCGCATGGCACTCAATCCCCGTCGATTTTCTTCCTTTTCTGTCGACATTATTTGCCGAAATTGTATTTCATTCGCCCACCCATTTGCCAGAAAAGATGCGGCCCAAATGGTTGTGTCGTTGGCAACACACAAACCCATGGAAAATGACGACAACACAGGACCATATAGTGGCGCGAGGAGGGATAACATTTGACCTGCGGTTCCACCATCAATTCAACCAGCAGCGAGTTATTTGGCTTGAGATAAATTTCTCCTGTGCTTTGCTGCCTTTCATTTGCTACAATTTCACATCCATGTGTGTACACGTAATTGTCTCACTCTCGACATCTATATTGAATTTATCGACAAAGTCCGGGCGCACTCAAAGGGACTGAGGGGCTACAGGAAGACACAGCAGAGGAATAGAGTAAAAAAAAACTTGGCAAAGGATGTCTTTTCACTCGACGGAGATTTGTAGTTGGTGGTGGAAATGAAAAGTCGGAGGTCAACACTGATTCTCCATGTTGCCATGTCTTTTTTCCTTCTTTTTTTTCGTGGTCCTTCACCGTGTTTAGCAGAAAAATCACTGCACATGGCGAAAATCTGTGTGGGGGCGGAAGAAAACTTTCCTTCCTCGATATGACGCATTTTTGCCAGAGAAAAGCCAAATGGGTTGCAAAGAAAAATTCACCGTTTAGATATATAATTGTTGGTGAGTGAGAAAATTCTTCCCCGAAAGAACTTTTCCCTTCCGCGCCAAGACGATGAAATCATATAAAAGTCTGTAACTGGACAAGTTTTCTTGCTATATAGATATATGTGTGTGTGAAAAGCTGATTGGATCCCATTCAGTTGTTGGACAAACATAAATAATCTCTGATTACGATTTAATCTTTCTTCCTCTCGCAAGTTATTACTGAAAGAGGGAAAAATTTCGTAAATCAGTTTTACGTCTGATGGCAAAAATGCCCAATAAAGCGAAGAACTGCGCGATGGGAACGGGGAGTGAGATAAATTTCATAAGACGAATGAATTGCGAAAAGACTTGGTGAAGAAGATGGATCAAGACGGGAGGATTAAATTCCTATCACTTATCGTAATTTACAATTCATAAACTTTTCCCCACCACAAGCAACTTTTTCTTAGCCACACAATATATTTAATATCCTTGCTTAAATTGGAGAACTGTACGTGAAAGTTCACGTTAATTCACAAGGGGTGTATGACATTTACAAATATTTTTTAAATCATTATTCAAATGAATTCTTTTGCCAGGAAAATGTAGAAAAAAAGTCAAAAGAAGTTTATCCGTTTCTATCCCTTTTTAATCTTATTCTACTTAACATAAGAAAATGTTTAATCTTTGTTTAAAAAAAATCGATTTTTAACATGCTAAAATTGAAAAAATTGGATAGATTCTGATAAATTTTTCTTTTCTTTTCTAACAATTCAAAAGTTGTTGTAGGTTTTTGTCAACTGATATTTTCAAATCGTTATATTGTTGTTCTATAATATAAAAGTAAAGAATTTGTAGTTTCAGAAAACAGTCAGAAAGATCTTTAAAAAGCCTTCTAAAAGTAATTTTCATTCAATAACACGATTAAAGAATGAAGTAAAATGTCAAAATCTTATAAGATTTTTCCCTAGAATCTTATAACGAACGAATTGAATTGTATGAAAAGAAAAGAAAAGATTTTTATCAGAATCTACCACAAGGTCATGTTTCCTGAAAATTAAAATTCAAAAAAAAAATGTTTAAAAATTATTAACTTACCTTCCTGCAGTCTAAGGCCTTGGAGAATTTTTAAAATATTCTTCAAGATTTCTCTTATCCTGCACATCTTTCATTAATGCAAAAGCTCCTCCGTGTCAGACACCCCTTGATCCTCTTCCACGTAATATATAAAATATATTGGTGAATTAAGGGGTTGGGCGAACAGGAGAGATGGAACATTTTCGGGGAAGAAATCCCTCAACAAATTTAAGCTTTTAAGTCCGCTGGAGTACTATGTGAAAAGTTCCCATAAGTTTCTCCTCCACTTTTGTTTCGAGTAATTTACGACAAAAGTACGTTTCTCGGGCCAATTTGTACCTTCATTTGGGTTAATTGGTGGTTCCTCGTGGCGATGTTCCTGGGATGGCAATCAGTGAAAACTTTCCCAAAGCAGGGGGCGAATGAGAAAGATCACGAGAGTCAATTTTAAATTAAATTGATAATATTTTCTCCTTGACTGAATGCACTCTCTTGCGGTGTGGTGGGAAAAACTTTCCTTCCTCTTCTCTGCCCTGAAGCGCGTATGCCAAAAGCGAGCTAACTTATAGGGAGAAAAAAAAGATTGGAAAATGTATAGTAAATGAAGTCTGAGAGGGAAGTTCCTTCAAATTCAATGAAAACGAATTTTTTTCATCTTTTCCTTTTGCAGAAAAGACGAAAAAACTGATGGAATTAATAAATATGGAAAAGAGCTATATGATGACAAGACCAACAATTCAATTATTTCTCAACACAAATTCCCTCTCTCTGTGGTTTTTAACCCATCCTCACTCTTTGTATGATATATCATACGTAAAATTGGTGGTTTTTGATTAATTTTTGTGACGCGAATTCGCAAAAATTTCTTTCCGGGTTAATGTTTTCCACTTTTATAAACCCTTAACTCTTTATATTAATTTTCCTGGGTGTCAAAAACATAAAATAATGTTATTTTTTGACAAAAATCTAAGTGTATCCAATTGCAATGTTGTCCGGGAACCAAAAAGTGTGTTTTTTAAGTGACAATTCCCTTTTTCTCTACAATACTTTGTGCAAAATCTCTTATTTATTAATAAAACTTTGTGAATTAACCAAAATATCCGTCTCCGGCAGCAATTTATTTAATTATTTTGTGCGATAAACATCTGCGTATGATATATCATACGTTGGTTGAATTGAGGTACTTTTTAGGTTATAGTGCGAGTTTATTTCTGCGATGGAAGGTGTAAGGATTTGGGAGTGAAAATATAAATTGCAGTGAAAAGGAATGCCAGGAAGTGCTATATCAGATACATCGTAAGTATTAAGAAGTATCTAATACCGGGAAATATAAAAATTATAGCGAAAATCTTGATTTTTGTAGGTCTGAGAACGAAGAAGGATAGTACATCCGGCTCTGTCCGGAGACTTGTCAGCATACTCACAAGAAGTCTCCGTCCTAGAGCAAACCACGCAACATGAGATGGTTATTTGACTTCCTGGCTACGCAACTGCTAGCGATGAGGATAACTGTGGTAATCACGACAAGTTTAGTTTCTATATTCTTAGAGCTAGAACTCTACAAGAACGCGGTGAGTTGATTATGAAACCCAAGGATTGGAACACCTTTGGATCAATTTAATTAATTCTGGTCCAAAATCTAGCCAGAATACTTAATTTCAACATAATTTATGTAATTTATTCATTTATATTAATTAAAGTTTTTGCTTCAATACTGAGAAAAAATTGAATTTTTTCAACCCCCTTTCGTTAAACGTATGATATATCATACGGTGTCTACCGACGCCCCCATGGGGCCTAAAAATTTTATTTTCAGGAATTATATTTCTTTTAGGCTAATTAGTCAAATTCTAGAAAGTAAAGGTCCTAGGTACAGCAGATCTATGACCTCGTTAGCATGGGTTAATCATTAAAATTTCGTTTGTGTTCCTTTTTTTTATTTTTTTTAAATAAAATTATATATCATCAATAATAATTGTTGCATTGAGCTGAGGAGCAAACTCAATTAAATTTATCAATTAACATATACATACATTGTTTTTATCAATAATAATTTTGGCATATTTCACTCAAGTGACAATATATTTTTTTTCATTTAACTATATGTATAATACTACCCATGCTATGTGTAATAGATGAATTTCATGAGCATGATTAATTAATTAAAATACACTTGATTATTTTTAATTTACAATTCATACGCTATTTTCAATTTAATTCCATTTTTTTTTATTACATATAAATACGTGGTAGGTTTCCATTATTTACATCATAATTCCATTTTTTGTGTGTTTTTTGGTGTGTATTTATTTTATATTTATTTTATTTTTTCAAAAGCAGAAAAAGAACTCACAAAAATAATTCTTTTTTTTTGAGTAACAAGAGAAAAGTTCTGTAAATTTGAGGGCTGCTTAAATAAATATATATTAAATTGTCATACTATATATCGCTCTCTCAGGAAAATCTTTTTTAGTTAAAGAAGAAAAGTCATTTAAAAAAGTTCTTATCGTTCTAGAAATGAATTTTCAGCCTAGAACTTTCTAAATAAAAGAAAAATCTTTTAGTGGACAAATTAAAATTCTCAGAAGATTGATTAAGATTCTAACTTACTGAACAACCCTCGTAATTTGTATATATTCAATTTGATTATTTTTTTCTTTAAGTGTACCTTACATGCCTTTACCTAACAAGACTTTTACTTTATAATTTCAGTGTACTCACAAATATTCTGCAAAAGCTCTGTGTTTTTTTTTACTTTCTAATCCTTGTTCAGTGGAGCTCAAAATCGTTGCTCAGTTTTTTTTTCTTAAATTTTCATTTCCCTCTTTTGTATTTTTTTTCCTCTTTTTTTTCATCAAAACATTCTTTGAGTTCTTTTTCATTTTTATAAAATTTAATTGTTTGATTAAAAATACGTCAGTCATCTATTTAATCATTTTATATGCCTAAATGTACGCTACATAAAACTTCCTTACAAGTGCTGATGATGTGCACGAAGCAATCTCTATATTATGGTAAAGTGCTCTGGTAGGGCTTAAGATCAAAAATTCCTGGTAAGCTGGAGGATAAAGTACGCTTGCAGAGTCAAAAGGAAAATTCCTGAATATGTTTTTGTACCTGGTTTAAGGAGAGAGAAAAAAAGAGGCATGAAAATGGAATAGAAGGGTTAGAACTTTTAAAAATTTAATAAAGTTAAAAGAAAATTGAGTAGAACATTTATAAGGGTCCTGAATAAGGACTACAGTAAACCGAATTTTTCAAAAATGACTACTTTTAGAATGGAATTCATTGCTAAATCCGATTTACGTTTTCTTAAACTAGACTTTAGTTTTTGGAACCAAACGTTTTTAGGCTGGGTTAGTTTTTTTAAGGTCAGGCTTTTAAAATTAAGTTAGGCAAAATAGAGACGGAACATAAAAAAATCTAGGTCTGGCTTAAAGAAAACTTAGGCCTGTTAATAGAAACTTAGGCCTGACTTAAGAAATTCCAGCCTAATTCAAAATCTTAAATTCGGGTTAAAAAAAATAAAGTCTAGTTTCTAAAAACTTAAACCTTTTTAATAAATCTTTAATCAAAATTAAATATAGATAAATCTAAAACCTGATTAAGGAAACTTAACACGGAATTTGTTCGGGAAAATCTCTTTCCCTTGACTTAACGTTTCGGTTGAGGCTTAAGTCATTTTTATTTCGACGAGTTAGTTTCGCCTGTCACCGTAGGTGGAGCTACTCGCGGCCTTTCAATTATGACAAAATAAATTCTGTTTCCGCTACTATTCGTATGTGCGCGTGTTTTTGCTATTTATTAAATATCTTCCCAGCAGTACACGTTTTTTGCATTTAAATTCCACATCGTAAATTTGTTCTACATTTCGGTCCGCTCTCGTGTGTTATATATTTCAATGTGTACGGATTTACCGCCAAATTCAACTTATTTGGTGCAGCCCTTTATTTTGAGACATCCGGCCCTTTGATGCCTCGCAGCCCCCGTGGATCTTCTGCATCAGCATTTTTTTGATCCTCCTCGCCAGGATCGGCTACCCTTCTATATTCACTAATGTTTCTATCCATCTATTGAAAGGTATGCCATGGGACATATGGGGAAGGCTACAGAAGAGGCTCCTTTACTAATTGATGTCTGTATTGTATCTTAAAGGTACGCCAAACACCACCACAAGATTCCCTGGTTAATCCAGAAGGGCTGCATCTCTAATAATGTTTCCTGCCTTATCATTAAAGGTAAATCCCGTCACAGAATTAGTATTAAAATTTATCCTTAGTCTACAACTTATTAATTTTAATCAAAAAATAAACTCAGAGTAGGTAATCAGATTACGCACAATATGTTTTCCTTAATCCCCTTTATCGCGATTCAAACGCAACTGATATATGATTTTCAACTCTAATTTAATCGATTAAAAAAAAAGACGCAGATTAATCTTCCTGAGGGCAAATGAAGGGAATCACGGCGTATTATTCAGCATTATAGCCTTTTGCTCATTTTCACCCGAGTAGCCACCCCGCGTGTGTTCTCCAGCGATTAGCTTTTATGTACGTTTTCCCATAGGGGAAATTTGCACAAAATATTGGCTAAAAAATGCTGATTCACTTTTAATGTGTGTGACGGGATATTTGTACTGCGTTCTCGCCGCCCCATTCTTCAATTCCACACAACGCACAACATGCTCTTCTTCACGCAAATATTGATTCTGTAAATACCAACAGAGGCTGTTTGCAAATAACCAACTCCGCCCCCCCCTCCCCAACCCCATCTCCCTCAAGCACTGTTATGACTTTTGATGTACCCCCTTTTCCCATCACAAATTCATTGAGTAGGTATAACGCGGATGTAACTTCCGAACATATATCGTATGGCAAATGCAATTGATCTCTATGCTGAAGGCAACATTGGACAATAGGCATGGTAATTGGCATAAACATAAAGTATATGACTTGATGAGTGGTCCAATTTGGGGATTTTGATGAAACACAGGCGCCAATGTTCATTACCATTTGGGAAATAAAGGAAATTTTAAAGGCAAAAGTTTGGAAATTTGCAAAATTTCATTTTGAATTTTGACGGAAATTTTAGTTTAAAATTCAATGGACCTCAGTTGCATTCAGAATTGTATAGAGTTGAATTAAATTAATAATTTTCATGGCCTGACCTAAATTGCCTAAATTTATTTAGTTAGAGCTATTCTGACCAAATTAAAATTATTTAATCTAGATTTAATGAAATTCTCGTACTTTTCTAGAACCTGAAGAAACCTCAATTTGAGACGAAATATTTATCAAAATCATTTTCGTAAAATTCATTTAATTAATTTGAAAAATTTGAAAGATAATTTTAAATATTTTTGAACGTTAAACGATCTTGATTTCCTCAATAAAATTAAAATTATTCCTCATTAAAAAATATCTACATTGTATTGCAACTTCTCAGTATAGTTTATTAACTTCAAGGAATAAAGAAATCAAAGATTGAATTTGCATAATCTGCAAAATCTTCAATGCTTGGGAGTGGGAGGTTTCGTAAAGAAAAACTAAAAAATATATACGATGGGGATTTATTATTGAATAAAACGATTTTGTTGACTTACATCCGCTCGTTTTGTCATCTTCCGGTAGAAAATCAAAACCCTTGGTACCCTCCTCCGACGATTTCTGCTCAGATTTGTCTATCTCATTCAGATTTGATTGATACCTGGAGTCTGAAAATGAAATAAATCAGTTACGCTGATGAAGCTTTGTATTTTTTTTCTCTCATCCATTCCTCCCTGGAACATTCACTTCCACCTGAACGGTGAGATGAACATCCATGGGAAAGTACCCAAGCATTCGGGGATTGGGTATACGGGGGTTTGCTACAACGATGGAAGGTTTGAGAGAGTTTCCCAGAATGAAATATACTCACTTTTGTCTGCCAAATGCGATGTGAACGTGGTGGATTGACCGTAGAGTGAGATATTGACATTGGGTCTGAGTTCCCAAATCTCCTTTTGTACTGCTTCTGTTGTTGGTGGTGGAATCGTTGTTGGTGGACTCGATACTGCAATTCAATTTAATATTTTTTTTTCTTTCACTCCTTAGATAGGTATGTGTAGTGTAGCCCTCCCAAAGAGAGCGCTTTATTGGGAAATTGGAGACAAACACCCAAATAGTGCAAATAAAAAGCATCCCTCGACCGCATTCTCACTCCCACCCATCCACCATCCACACCCAAAACACTCGTGTGCCCCAGACAATTGCTTCAAGTGCCTTTTGAGGACACACACACGAGGTGAGACAAGTGGACGTGAGACTCCTGAGTATTTGTAGCAAATTGAATGACCGGATATCCCCGCAGGACAATTCCTATGAATGCCCTGCCATTGAACAAATGGTCTCAATGTGCACAACAACGCTCCTTTTGCTATATAGCACGACAGTAGGGGACGCATCCCCCTCGGCATACGCTATTATGATGGCTATAAATAGCCCAAGACGTGTTACAGGAGTTGATTACTCAATTTCACAACTTTTTGCTTCCTCGAGCATATTGTCTCGTTTAAGTCTCTTGGTCTTTGATCAAAAGGAAAAGACTTCTTTATAACTCTCAAAATTAGCTGGGATGGGTACACGTAAAGAGTTTAAAAATATGGGGGTAGGTTTTTTCTTATATATGCAAATTATAAATTTATTTTAATTAGTTTAATTGTAATTACTAAATAAATTTAAAAATTCCAATTCAATTTTAACGTTGTGGGAGTCAAACGCTAGATCTAACCTTTTTTGAAATTCCTCGAATTAATGCCTGAGGAAGGAGAAATAAAACTCCGAAACGTAGCAACAGTAATAAACGAGGAATTTAAAAAAAGGCCAAATTCCGTGTTTGACTCCCATAACATTGAAAATTGACCGAATCACCAATATTGCAAATTTTAACGTTTTTGCGTTAATTTTCAGATGAAAACACATTCTTAAAATACACCAAAAAAACAATCAAAAGTCTTATTCTTCTCAATATTTTTCAATTTCTTCTGACCTTTGGTTCCCCTAATAATTATCTCTAATATTCGACGTTTTCCCTGTTAAATTTCCCACCCCCAGCAATGCCACTCTAGTGGTTTAGATTAATCTGAGAGGATTAAACATTTAACCTCAGTGGCTACATCAAAAATTTCATTACAAGCCTATAACAATATTCATATAGATTGAAAATGATGTCAAAAAGAAGTACAATACATCATTCCCCAAGTGTGACGGTGGATCATACCGAGGACTTCCCGTCAAAATATGCATGGAATAGGGGGAGGGTAGCTCTGTGATGATGACAAAAAACTGCCCAATGCGGCTTCTGCATGGTATTATGTACCTATATAAAATTCTTGATTTCATATTAAACCCCTTTTCAAAAAAAGGTCCTCTTCCCGCCATATAATACCATGCATACACAATGGCTAAAAATTATAGGGAGATGAGCTGTTTGTCCCCTGCGAATTTAAACTGGATCCGGTCGGATGTTGTGTTTCTGATCCACCCCGTTGTACTATATATATTGCCACCCACACTCTGGAGAGAAAATGTAGATGTGGGACAAAATTGAATAAAAATAAACTCGTTTCCTCTTCCTGTTCTACATTTCTGGTGCCCAGCCCATCCCCTCATCCCACCGTTTCGCCCCTCGGGTGGTGGATTGTATATGTACGTAATAATATGCGTAACACATGTTATACAAAAGGATGGTGGAGTGTGTTGATGGCATAAAAATTTCACACTCTGTGTCGAAATCCAATCATGGAGAGAATCCCCGAAGAGGCGCCAGAATCATGAGATATAATCGTGATTCCAGAATCCACTGCTCATGGGATGACATATTTTATTCATTCATTTGTGCTTGTCGCTATGTGTATGGGGAATTGAGCTGGCGCGGATGCTTGGATTGTGGAGAAGGTGAAAAGAGATGAAAATGGAATAAAAACACACGAGTATATGCTCTGAAGAAAAAGTCAGGCGATGAAAGCTGGAGGTGGGTGGGTGGGTGGTTGTGACTTCCACCCCCTCACCGAGGCACCCAGATCCCTGAATGGTGTACAAGTAATTCGTGTAAGGTGAAATTTCCCGATAAATTAGTTTACCTCGACGGTGAGGAGGATGAATTCACGTTTGTCGATACACCCACCCCCCGCATTGCCATTGTCAGCCGATCGAAAACTGGAAGCGCGCACATTTTCTCTTATATATTGCGCTTTAAAGATGAAACGACAGAGTGTCTCTTGTGCACCCACCACCCCCCACAAGGGAGGACTCACAGGGATGAATTTCGTCCTTTTACAAAAAAAATGGCTATACATTGTAATCTGGGGGAGACGATAAGCGCGAACAAACTAAAAAAAGATGAGTGCAGAGGCACACACACAAAAAAAGGGAACGAGAATGAAAGTCATTTTTTATTCAGCATCTTGATTTCTTTCAGCATCAACCTCCACTTTTCTCCTGTTTGCGATAAACACCTTTTCGGATCACGGAGAGAAATGTAGGTGAACTGAGGGGGGGACTCCGGGGAGGGAAAATCGTGTCTCATGGAAATTAGAAAATAACAAAACTCCTACGAGATTGCCACAAATGTTTGGAGAGAATCTCATGTGCGATGTGGGACCGCGTATAAGGGGTTATACGGAGGAAATGCTTTTAGAAGCGAAGGATAGAGCAACAGAGATTGTGTTTGGAAGTTGTGCGAAAAGCTTAAGCCTGAAAGCCAATTTACGATTATCGCAAAGTGAAGAGGAGCTTCAAGTAAGTATATAAACCTTTAGTTTCGCAATCTCCAGCACGCTGTATATGGATTTGTAATGCATAAATGAAATTTATGTACTGTACACACACAGCGATTTATTATAGTTTTTTTAACACCTTATACGTTGATTGAATTATTGAGATTTGAGTTTTTGAGAAGGTTTAGATTTATTTTCAGATTTAATGAACATTAAGTGAGAATTTTTATAAATTTTTAAGCAAAAATTTCAGATGAAACAAAAATCTTCAGATCAAGAAAATTATATTGAAATTATTTAAGTTTTAGGGTTAATCTATCTGTGCTATCTATTTATATATATTTTTCACTTTCTTAAGACTACCTAAATCGTTTATTAAAAACCTGGGGCATAACAAAAATCCCAGAAATATATTCAGTTTTTTTTTAAATACGTTGAAAATTAATTAAAATTGGCGTCTTATTTCTTTTCTAACGTTTGAAAGTATTCTAACGTTTAATGATTATTTCTACGGCTTAACGATTCTTTTCTAAAGTTTGATGATTCTTTTTTACGTTCCATGTTTTAAAATATTGATTTTAGTTTGGTTGATTCGGAAGTAAGTTTTCCCACATTTGATGTTTTTTGAAACATTTGAAAAAAATCCTTCTCTAATTTTTCTTTGTAATTTTTAGCATACATTTTTTTTTACTCAAACAATTTACCTAATTATACTCCTGCTTAAAACATCCCAAAGAGCACGGCGGTTCCCGGCCGTATTCCATTTCGGCCAAAATGTATTCCGCGCGGGATTCCCGCTCAGGCACCGTATGGTGCACCATATATGATGGTATTGGGAAAAATTTGGTACCCAAAATCAGGTCGTGGCTCCATAGCAGGTAAAATTTTACGCCTAAATTAGGGAATACCATAGGGATATCCGTATGGTGTCTGGAAACAGCCTCTGCCACGACTGAAAAAACTCCTACATGTAGGCAAAATTTTTGACATTTTTTTTCTCTTTCCCTCTCACTTATCTTTCTTTCTCTCAAACACATTATTTTCTCTACCTAATGCTCTCCTTTTACAATAGTGTTCCCTTTTCTATTTTGCCTCACCGGGAGGCAAATGGCCAAATTTCATGGAGATATACTTTGGCAAAAATACCTCGTCTTGGCAATAATATTCACAAAGAAAAATTCACGCGTTTTCACGCGTGAAAAACATATGCGAGATTGATTTTCAGATAGGATATAGATTAGAAGAGTCATAAATGACCTTCTCATTACATAAAAATTAATATTTCTTTGAAAAATTAGACAATTAAAAAAATTCAAATTATACCCACATCATTATGCTTATTTAATACAACATTGCATTATGTTTCTTATGCTAGAAACATTATTAAAATGGCATAAATCGCTTTAGTTTTCAAGAAATAAAATTTTATAAAATATCCATGCCACGTGTAGCTGAAAATACCCTCAAATAGACAACCATTCGTCGAATACATGAAATAGCTTTGCATTTCAGTACAATTTTCTTCAGCACATAAGAGCATTTTTTATGTTGCTGACGCATTTGCTCTAAGAAATCATTGGGAAACACATCTTGTATTCAGGATTAAAAATGATAATTGAAAAAAAATCAGAATTATTAAAAATCTACCTGAAATTGGGAGGTCTTTTCTTTGGGCTGCATTATTGTTCCCTCAGAAGAAAAATATGCTAATGCTAATTGCTAATTCTTCGAAAAGTCCAAAAAGTATCTCTCATATTGTAAAAGGATTACATGTTTTAAAACTTTTTCAATGGAATTCTAAGAACAATCAGGTAGATCTAGTTTTTATTACAGGACCCATTTGCTAACTAAATCTTATGTAGGTAAAAATAATTAAAAATATTTGTACCTAATATTAGGAAACTTTATAATTATTCAAATCAAATAATTATATTAAATTCATTAAATTAATAATGACATTTTTGCGAAATGCGATAGTGTTTTTATGTTTGTATTAAAAGAATAGTTTTTATATTTCATTTAAACTAATAATTCTTTATTATATTATTTGGGTGGCTTTTTAGTTAAATTTTGAATCACGTTTTCTAAAAATAGGGTGGTCATACCCAAAAAATGACAGAATCACATAAACAATCCTTCCAAAATTATTTAATTTCAAGAAAATCTTAATAAATAGCGATTTTGGTACCAAAAAGAGCATAAAATTATGTTCAATGATACTCAATTTAATCCTTAAAATATGTTTCAATGATTTCTTTTGTCTATCTTTTGCGAAAAATTGTAATTTATCAAAGATTTCGGATTGTTTACAGTCCGTAGCTTGTCCGGAGAACATCTTCCCGGATACATTCAAGAATAGGTTAAGATAAAAAATTATTTTAAAACACATCATAAATTCATAATTTGATTAAATTTTAACATAAATTTAGAAAACTATCAATAAAATATTAATTATGGATTAATACTCTGAAAATGATTTGAATATTTTATGATTATTATAAAACCACGTGTTCTGATATTTTAAAACCAAAATTCACGCGTGCCACGCCTGTATTTTGGAACCAACGTTGAGCCGTAATCTCTAAATTTTTTGGATCCAAAATTCACGCGTAGCCACGACTCTGTGTTGGCACCAAAATTGAGGCATAAACTCCGATTTTTGTTGGACCCAAAATTCACGCGTAGCCACGACTCTGTGTTGGTACCAAAATTGAGGCGTAGCTACGACTCTGTGTTGGTACCAAAATTCACGCGTAGCCACGACTCTGTGTTGGCACCAAAATTTAGGCGTAAACTCCGATTTTTGTTGGAACCAAAATTCACGCGTAGCCACGACTCTGTGTTGGCACCAAAATTGAGGCGTGGAGCAGACTGATCACGACTGATTTTGTTAATTTTAGATAATTTACAATTATTTTAATCTGAATACATCTGATCCATCATATATTAACTAAAACTAATCAAAAAAAATTGCCAAATATTTTTAATTCTTCAAAATATTAGAAATTGTACTTCAGTCGTGGCACACTCCGTGAGTTGACACCATATGGATAGGTGTATGGTTATCCAAAATGGCTAGAGTCGCCGGCGTGCTCCTTGGGATGACTTCAAAGCTTTTATTTTCTTGCAAATTCTCAAGAAATATTTTACTTTTCATTGATTTCTCAAGTTATTTTTAAAAAAATCCAATTTTCTATTAATTTCCTAATTCCTATGCATCCGGGAAAAATCATAGGAAGCATAAAAAAAACTCTGAGAAGAAATGACTGCGGAATACAAGATGGGAGAGAAGTGAGCTTCCTGTCTCTGGTACAATCATTGTCAAACTACCACAGCATCTGGATCACCATGAGAACTACTCTTGGGGGTGGTGTGTGACAAGTAGCGTGCAAAAGAATAGAATGATACCTTCACATGAGTCAGAAAGGGGGTGGTATGGGCAATAAAAAGAGGAAACGGCACTTTGTTAAAGTGTGAAAATTATATAAAGCTCGAAAGCTCCCGAAGAGTGCCATTAATTCAAGCGGTTGGTGACAAGTCTCGGTGTGGTGTCTGGAAACGAGTGGGTGTTGCACATAGAATCCTCGAGAGTCAAGCATGATGTTAAGGACGGGGGGTGTACTCTTCACACATTCACACAGCCCCCCATCCCATTCATACCTACATACATATAAGAATTCTTCTGCAGAGCCAAGACAAAAAAAAATAATAAAGAATGGAAAAAAAAGTTGGTAATTCCTTGAGACAGGTAAAAAAGTGAACGTGTTTTTCTACAGATTATCTCTGGCATTTCTCCCCTTGATGCATTGTACCTCTCCTCCCTACATGGCATCCCTCTTGGCCCTGCTACTCTGCGTAGCAATATCCTATTCGTTTGGTTTGCGATGGTGCTTTTGAAATTTACTATATAGCACCCCCTAAAAAAAAGCTTCTTCTCGCAACATTTTTTCCACATAGGGGGGTCGAGAGGAGGGAAAATGTTGCGAGATTTTAATCTCTCGAAAAATACACACTTTTCCATTTAGGCCTAAGACAGATTATAGGTCAACCATTCACTTTGCAGACGCTTTTTTGCGCCGCAGTCCCACACATGGGTGTGAGATATAAAAATCAGCTTAACTTTTATTCGTTCGCTATAAAGTTTGTATCGAGGTTTAGTTTGTTTTTTTCCCACATCCAGCATCACGCGGAAATGCTCTCCATGCTTTCAGGCACTTTTGAATGTTTCAATAGGTTATGATGGGGTGATTTAAAGGGAGCTTTTTTGTGTTGTGTATGTTAAAAATGTTAAAATTGAAAGTTATTTTTCAAAACTTGATTTATTCCGTGCATTGAAATGCAAAATATTTTTTATTGCGAAATGAAAAGCTATTTAATGTTGGATTTATAACTTCCCCACCCCCTCTTGGGGCTGTAAAAAATTTTCTTCTTAAAAAAAAAGTTCAAAGTCGCAGGAAAAACTTACTGGTTAACAATTTGCGCGTATTGTTGCTCGATGTTGGTGAAAAATTGTTGAATTGGTGAAAAGTCATTCGCAATGTTCCCTTTTCCCATTTTATTTATTCAAACACGAGGGGTGACTGAATTGTAGGGCGAATTAAGGGATGTTCTTCATGTTTCCCCGAATATTGTACATGATCCATGGGGGGATACAGGAAGAGATTCTCCGCGCTATATATTTGAATAATTTCACGATATTTGAACAGATGTAAGAGGTGACAAACACGCGGGAATTTCCTTCATTTAAATTCCAATTTTTTAAGAAAAATATATATCAACAAGGACTAAACTTACGTCATATTTTCATTCTTGGCCAGAGTGTCGTTGCGTGACAGAAAAGGGGCTCGGGCTCTATGCGGGGGTTCAACAGGTTCCTTCTTCCTTCTTAACCCTCTCTTGCAGAAGGAATTTATAGAGTCAGCGCGCGCGAAGTTTTCCCACCCCAAACCCCCACATTACATTGTTCCACCCTTGCGAGCATTAATTGAAAATTCAATCACAATGCTTCGCGCACCATCAAGATCACACCACAAAGCTCCCCCCAATCCCCACAGAATGCTCTTGAAATTGCAATAAAGCTTTAATCATTAATTTTATAGCCAACTGGTGCTGGGAGAAAATTCGCCATACTAACAGAAAATTGCACTCGGAAATCCTTTCTCTCATCTTAGGACTTTTTCCCGGGGATTTTCATTGAAAAGAATCCTGCATACTTGTCGCCGTATTGCCGAAAGATTTAATCTTAATGACTTTTGTTTAATTACTAACACTGCCAAAGTCTTTAGAGGTCGTCGTAGGCGAAATTGTAAATGTTTCTGAAGCAGAAGGTTTATTATATATCATGATCCACACCCCTTCCCTAACACAGTCCAAGAGATTCTCATCATAGTCCAACCCATTTTAGATACAATCTCATGGCAATCTTCCCATTCAGCTCATCACAGGGCGCTGCTCCCTATGGCAAGATTTTTACGAGAAAATAAAACAAAAAGATGAAAATTTGGAAGAGTTTAGGTTGCGAGGAAGCCAACATTCTAAATTATTAACTATTATGATTCCCCACACCTTTCCTGAACAATCTCCGCGTGTAAAGGTCGTCTTCCCTGTATAAGGGGGGTGGTGGTGGTGCAATTAATATGATGGAACATTTTGTGAAAAGTTCCAAAAGGATAATTTTACGACACAGAGCATTGTGAGTGAATGGCCTAATACCCAACCCCTCGCACAGCAACGTCCAGAAGAGGTACTTGAGTCGAAAAAAGTTTTTCGCTAAGAATAACTGCAAAAATGGGTGATTTTCCCTTCCAAGAGCACACCCTTAATTTTTATTGCGAAAAATTTGTACTTACAGTAAATCCTAATATTGCCGTCTGTTTCACCCCGAGGATTCTTTGCTACACATTTATAATTTCCGCTATCGCTAGCTTGAAAGTTGGAAATTGTTAGCTTCATCACGGACTTGTAGGATGGCGACACAGACACGGATTCCGTCCTAGAAAGATAAAGAATATCCCCCACATAAGAAAAGTTCAGGTAAAATTTCTTTAATATGATGCTTGGAGAAGTTTGAATGTTATTTCTGATAAAGATTTTTTATTTTAGAAATCATGGGAGTTATGAGGAAGAAAAGAAATTTTAGAGATTAAAGCAATTTGTAGCAATAACGTTGCTAGAAACGAAGAATTAAATATTTAATAGCTTAAAATTAATCTTGAGAATACTGAAAATAAATAAAGAAATCTTAACCCTTTTGCAACGGCATGAAAACATTGATATTTTCGATCTTAGTCATTGCGATATTTCATGAAAATAAATTTAATGATTGCTCTCAGAGAACATTTTTTGATTTAAATGCCTTAATGGACGCAAAAGGGTTAACCAAGAAGTGCGGCCACAAAATTTGATCCAAATCCTCATTCATAAAAACGCGCAAATCATCCTCTAACACAATCTGGATCATAACACAAATTCTGAATGAGAAGAATTAACTGAATGTTGAGAGAATTAAATGATAAAGAGAGTTTGCATAAATATTTTTATTTCTTTTGCATGTTCTCAAGAAGATTATAGAATTTTTCAAGCTTCAGCTTAAGTTCAGCTTTTAACGTTTTGCTGCACTTGATTTTTTTTTAACATCGAAGGGCATTAAAATTCAACGAATTTTGAAGCAATAAATAAAATGCATTAAAACTTATAAAAAATCTACTATAAATTAGCTTTTCCTCATCTTTATTTGCAAAGTGTAATGAAATAAATTTCCATGTGCAAACTTTCATTGTTATCAAATTGCGAATTGCTCCAGATTATGTCTTTTGAGATTCAGTTGGAGTTTATTAGTGCAACCGAGAGGATGATTTGCGTGATAAATCGTGGAAAATTTATTCAAATTTTCGTAGCTGCAATTGGTTATTATTTTGAGGCTTTTCTCTTTGCATAAAATAGGTATTAAAAGAAAATCTGTGTCGTTGTAGCATGTTTTCCGGAATTCCTTGGTGGTGTGTACACAGCATGGACATCCCCGATGATCAGAGTTTTCCTATCTGAGGAAACTCCCCTCGAGAGTGGCCCCATGACTAAGGAGGAGGTCTCTCTGATGACGTCCTTCCTCTATATTGGAGCTTTTATGGGTTCCTTCGTGGGTGGATGGTTGGTGAATGCAATTGGGCGAAAATGGAGCTTTATTGTTTCCATGATGCTTCAACTAATTGGCAATACTCTGATTATTCTTGCCACAACGCCACTTCTTCTGTACATCTCAAGAATATTCGGTGGATTCATCATCGGTGCAACATTCGTTATTCTGCCCATCTTCATAGCGGAGATTACTCAAAAAAGGTGAATAATTTCGTCATCTCAGACAAAATTTATCTCCCACCAAAGTAATTATTTGCACTAAATGAATTCTCTTCTTATCATTTTAATCTACAAATATTTAATTAGAACATTTCAGTTTGAACTGGATTCCTTGAGATTCAAACCTTTTAATTCTTTTTTTGTTTATAGCTTAAGAACAACTCTTGGGAATTTTTTCGGTTTGAGCGCCAGTATTGGTAATTTATTGGGAAAGAGTTTGACGACTTTTGGCTTCTATGTTGTACCTGCTACATCAATCGTGTGCGCCCTTATCTTTATTGGATGCTTCATATTGTTTCCCGATACCCCGGAATATCTTCTATTGCGCAATAAACCAGAAGATGCGGAAAAATCTCTAAGATTCTACAGAGCTGTACCCAAAGATAAGCCATTCCCGGAAGATGCTGCTGAGGAATTTGATGAGATGAAGAAGGCAGTTAGTTTGAGAAATTCCAACACTAAGGTCACCGTTAAGGACTTTAGTAAGAATGCATGTAGAAGTATTTTGCCAAAGAATTTTTCCTATCAATGCGAATTTTCTTGCAGGTGGCCCGACAACAATACTGGCCATCATTATAACTTTCGTCATGACGAGCAATATAAACTTTACGGGGATTCGTCTAACAACATCCTTCACGGCAACAATGCTAAAGGGTACTGGAGTAACAATTGATATCCCATTGACGGACAACATCATCTGTGTTATGCAAATATTGGGTTCCATTGCTGCAATCTACATTGTTAAATGGTTAAGAGTTCGCTCATCCTTCCTCATCTTCTACATCCTGAGCATTGGAACTTTCTTCGGTGCAGCAATTCAATATTTTCTCTATGAAAGTGGCCACGATATGACCCCCTACACGTGGTCTTTTGTAGTCTGCATTGTCTTGGTTGTAGTGATCCCATCAACAGTAATTAACAACTTGTCCATGAGTGCTCCATCGCAGATTCTTCCGCTAAAAATTCGTGGCTCAGTTTTGGGATTCCTCAACACTCTAGGGCTGGGAGTGGCTTTCTTTACAATGCAATACTACCTCTATCTTGTGGATACCATTGGGAATTCCATGGTAATGGCTATCATGGGTTTATGGTGCTTATTTGCGCTACTTTTTAATTGTTTCTTCGTCCCTGAATTTGAGAATAAGACCTACAGTGAGATTGTCTATGCACTGAACCATAAACTACCTAGAAGATTTAGGCTGATCCCAGATAGGGAGCAACCTTTGGATCATTCTTGAGTATTCTAAAAAGAGTCAGTATGATAATTTTGAGGCAAAGAAGATAACCTTTGAATATCCTTCTGTAATATTTTCTAATTCTAATAAAATTATAGATAAAAATCAACCTAGAAGCTTTTAAATCTTTCAAAGCTCAAAACAAATAAATCGTGATTATTTTCAAACGGTTTGAGTAAACTTCTCTTCATACAGAATAGAGAGAGATTTATTTTAGATATAAAAAATAAATTGGACATTCTTGTTTACTGCATATCCATACTCTGTGATGTGCAAGAAAAAGTTATTCCAACCGCTGCATTTCAGTTTGTAATTAAAAGAATTTTTAATGTTTAAATATTTCCCTCAAAGGTTTTTCCGAGGACTACACTCAAAGTAAATAAAATCTCCTTTATATTTGCTTCTTGGAAATTGCGTTGAGTTGGTGTGTACTTTATGTAAACTCGGACTATGACGAAGATAGGTCAACTGCTTTAACTTTTATTTATTTATTTTGAGGATTTTCTTCTTATCTTTACTTCCTCTGATTCATTAAAAATTAACCCATTTATTTAATTATTATAAATTAAAATCGATTTTGGGAATAAAACTAAAAGGATTTTCTTCAAGAAATCGATTATTTTACTATTGAAAAGAAAAGTCAAGGAAATTACTAAAAGAAAATGTAAAAAAGTTGAAAAATATTCTAGTAATTGTCTCATAAATCAAACCAGCGGATTTAACCGAGTTAATTGAGGATCAAAAATTTAATTAATTTGTATCTCAACTCACTTGTATTTGGCAGAATCGTGAATCATGGTTTCATTTTCGCGTGTCCAGTAATTGAGGGATGTTGGGTAGGCTTCAACGAGACACTCAATGGTGACATTATAGAATGGTGGTACTCCAACTAATTGATGTGCAATCGAAAGCATTGGTGGAACTGAAAAGTAATATGACAGAAATATTATAAAATCAAATTTTGAAATGAAAATTCGATTCTGTCTGTGGGGAAATACTTCTTTGCTGGGGAATTTTCTCTCATCATACTAACATTTCCCATGCAATTCCAATGGCAGCCAATGCTCACCATCACCATCTTTTTCATGGAAAACTTCATCTCCATATGAATGAACAAATATTTTGAATTTTCCAATTCAATGACCCGAATGATTTAATCAGTAGCAGAGGGACGCATGTCTTTGACGGGGGGTGCGGGAGAGCTGCCATGGAAGCTCTCTCGAGTTAATTTACACGCAGTGAATGGTTGGGATGATTTTCTTTTTCATGTAAAATCAACTCAAAGTGCAAACATCTTTATACTTTTTTTCTTTTTTTTCCTTTTGCAATCATAACATTTTCCACGCTTGGACTTAATTATTGTATTATATTATAAATTTTATCTTATGTGACAAATGGGTGGAAAACACATAAATTGCCACGGGGTAAATAATAGTTTTCCGGATGTACAGAGAAGAAAATATGAAAATTCAAGTGTCATTGTGTTAAATTGTCTGGAACAATTGTCTCTGAATTAACTTTTCCAGGACACACACAGAGGGTGTCGGTCCCCCTTTTTGGAACACCCGATTTTCCTACACCGAAATATTAAATCTCTGTGAGAGAGAAAATATAGCTTTCTTCACTAATTATTTTGTGCACTCATTCCATGCGGAGCTTTATACAAAATGCTCCAAGTTTTGGCCAGCATTGCCAGCATACAAAATTTCACATAAAAATATCAAGATGTAAAAGGGAGACAAAAGAGAATGTCATAACAGATTGTTGCAATCCGATGGAATCTCACATTGTACCATATTTTGCTTCTTCATACAGAAAATCCACCCTGAAGCTTGCGAATTATATATAAATATTTCAGGAAGATTAAAGTTTATACTCCAAAGTAATGAATTGTTCAATTTGTGGGTCAGATTGTTTTGAATTTCAACGTATTTATTAAGGAATTTTCCTGCAGGATAATACGCAAATGATTCTCAATCTGTATTTGATTCCTTTTTAAACGTTTTCTCGGGAGAAAATCAACAAATTTCTCATGAGAACTAAATAAATCTTTCAGATTTATAAATAGCTGAATAATCTAAAATAAATACTTTGATTAATTTTTTTTTACAAAAATAGATTTCTCTTGATATTTTTCTGCAAATAAATCTCATGTCGATAAAAGATATAAAATATGATTGGATTACAAACTGCAAAAAGGGAAAAATAAGCTGTATTCTTGTCGTTTTCTCTTTTCTTTCCCATTTTTTGCGCGTGGGAAGAAATAAATATCCACCGCACGAAGCTCCATGGCAATCATATAGTTGGTGTGAGTGGATGTGGGGGTAAAGTCTAATTGAAAATGCAAATTATGGATTTGCAAAATTGGATTTTGAAAATTCGCACTACAATGCACAGGAGAAATTAAAACCAAATAAGCTGTGTCATGAAAATTGATGGTTTCACGACACTGATGGAGAATGTCGAATTATTGGATCCTTTTCAGAATATATACATATATAGTTTCTACCCCCATCGTAATACTTACAGTCAACACTGACTTTAATCCTTTTGCTGACACTCGGAGGCACGCCATTGGATGCGATGCATAAATAAGCTCCCATGTCGAGACGTGAAATCCTCGTCAGTTCCAGCGTTTCACCCTCCCACTCGAGGACTGCAAAGAACAAAAGCTTCAATGAATCCACAAGGATTTACCCACTCGATAGGATACTCTTGAGAAAATTATTGGTTCTCCTTCGCTTTTGTGGGGATTTTCACACTCACACACAGACAAAATCAAAATGCTGCATAGAACATTGTGTGACTTTTCGCAGCAATTAATATGTCCCACTGGGGAGAACAAAAAGTCATGTTTGGGGGGAGGGTGGGAGGAGTGTGAGAAATGTGGCAACAAGTGGTTTTCCTCCCCCCAACTCCACATGCCGGCTTTCCACTTGAGTACGCTTCCCCCCCAAAAGCTTTATGATGTGTGAATGCTGCTCAACTCCCAAGGAGGAGATTTTGACTTTAGAGAGCATAAGTGGGAAATGACTCGAAATGCGATGAAACACGCAAGAAAACACAATAAATGCTCACACATTGTCCACTTCAGCGCGAGGACCACGTTGCATGGACAATTATACCATGAGCAATATTTAGGGGTAGGTTTGTGGAAAATTTTGTGTTTGTGTGTGACTTCACCTACCCCAGAGAGCTCTCATATACCACAAATCAACAGAATATGCAAACAATCTACCAGCTCATGACGACAAAGTGGACAAAAGGTTCATCAATAATTCATTATTAGATGGTAAAGTGACACCTATATAGTTTACTTTTAGCTTTAGGGGGGTTGATTGTTTGGTTTAAGGATAATTTTGTGATGAGTTTTAGAGGTGATAAATTAGTCATTTTATATACGAAACTTACTCTTCACTCGGTGTGCATGAAATTAATTTAAGCGCATCAAACTCACGCGGTGGGTAACTGAAAATTATTTTGAAGTTTATCTGTAGCTTTTGGGGGACTTTTTAAACACAAATATGACTGGAAAAAAATCAGTCAATACTGTAATTGAACCAAAGACATTAAGCTTCAAAAGCCAAAGCTCTAATCATTGCCCCATTTACTCCCACATATTTTACACTGTGAATGTGGCGGCTAATTTTGACCAAAGAGAGATAAAGTTAATTAATATCGTTATGAGAAAAGAAGGACAAAAAAAATGTGCAAATTAATTTCGTATAATAGCAATGCTTAAACCAACTAAGCACTGGGTTATGTAAACCTAATAATAGAGGAATGTAATTTTCAATCCACTCAGCATGAAATGCATGTGTGGGCGGGGGTGGTGCTCAAACATACCATTAAGACTCTTGGTTATGGATATTCGAGTGTTATCGTCCCGCCTCCACTTTATCGATGGTGCTGGACTTCCAGTTGCTCGACACCTCAATGTGACATTGGCACCTTCCCGCACGATGACATCACTCGACGTTATCGAGTCATCAATGTTGGGCGGCACTGCAATGAGAAAAGCAAAATTGCTGTAGTCTGCACCACTTTATGCCCTCCAACCATACAATATGGCTTTTATTTTAAAAATGGGATAAAATGAAATTTTGGCGAAAGAGACCAGTTTAGGAGGTGCCTCGTTGAGGGATGCTGAATGAAGCATAAATTTGAGGGCAATTTCCTTAATTTGGCATGTCGGTGGAGGACACACACACACCACCCAATGGTATCGATTAAATCTCTTCCCGTGCAGAAGTTTTGGCACCATCATAACTCAACACGAATAAGGTATGATCTGCAACAATAGCTCTGGAGGAGAGTTGCAACATAGAAAAAAATCCTATTTTTCCCGTGCGATTCGATTGTACTAATGTATTTTTGAGTTGTCACAACATGTCCGGAGTCTTCCACCCCAGAAGCAGCTTCGGGGAGCATCCAAAACGGTGGCCAAACCAATGATAAATGTCACCGGCATTGTGGCGTTCAATGTTTTTACTTGCCCTCTAAATCACACACACCCCCTCGACAAGTTCAACGTTTCTGTGAGCACAAGAGAGGGTTTTCCCGTATCCTTCATTCCCCCCATTCAAACGTATTTTTACAATTTGAAAATGGGAAATTGAATTATGTATAATCCCTCTGTGTTGAAGAAAGAAATTATATTTTCTCTCCAAACTTTGCCTTACCTTGAGTCATTCAAGAGATTTTAGAATGCAATAGAACCGCACATAGAACCAATTAGTTAATATATTTTAATTGCAGAGAGAGAGGACAATTTCTGCCTTTCAACAACTTGAAATTACACAGCATAGAAGCTAAATACATTATCAACGAATTTTGAGATAATTTCCTGGGGATCCTTTGGGAATCAACATCCTATATAGTTCAGATATGTTTGGACGATACCTTTGTGTATTTTGAATAGAAACTGCTCCCGAATAGCCAGTTGTATCAACAGAGGGATAATTAAATTAGTGCCATAGGAGACACAACAAGAGATCATTTTACACACACCCAGAGAAATTATTCTTATGGTGGATAAATATTTAAATATTCCAGCCGAAAATGCAGCATAACATTTTCCTTTCTCTCAATTGAAAACATTTAAATTTACTCTCAAAGATAATTTGTTTTAGGAATTAATTTATTTCATTTATTTATTATTTATGTTAATGTTTAACAGCTACACAACATACCTTGACTTAGCAAAATTATCAACACAATAACATCCCTTTAAGCTCCCTCCCAACCCAAGCTATGTACTGCACACTAAAAGTAATCTTGGGAATGAATAATAAAATTCAATAAATGGTACGATGAAACTTACAAAGTCTCAATAGCTATTTCGTAATGTTGGAAACGTTCAATAGCAAGAAAAAATCTACTATCAGCGACAAAGTATATGGCAAAAGTTTCTTAACTTGCCATTTCTCTCAAATTATTTCTCCTCTGCCCCATGCACGGTTATACCCTCAACACATTACTTTACTTAAGTCTTCTGTTTCTTCTAGGTTTAGGTATGACCAAATGTGAGAATATGTAAGTAGCAAAATTATTTAAATATAGAACTTGATCTCAATTAAGCTCTAACCAAGTTCCAAACAGAATCTTAGGTATTGTTGATTTGTAGGCTTTTACTCTTGAGCAGGTTCACATTCACTGATCAAATAAATCATTAAACAATCTATATAATAAAGAAAGGTTCCTTCTACCTTTAATCTACCTTTAAACCATCACAATTTATTTTTTCTCAAAAATTTGCGCGAACCGCAACAAATCCTTCGCTCCAATATAACCTCGTCTTCAATAAAGAAAAGAACTAATAAAAAAAATTCTAATAGGATTCATTATTAATTTTTGAGGAAAATATCCGATATCCTGTTAAACCTCATTTCGAGATTTAAACCTCCAGTCTGATAGGGCCTTAACAAACACTTACAATACATAGAGAACTATGAGGACCAAAATATAGCTTCAATTGCTCGTTATCTATAGAGACCAACAGCCACTCTATATAGGGAGACTTTTTGAGACTTTTCCAATTAAATATCCTCCAACCGCATACGTATTTATAAAATATATTTTTGGCATGTGAAAGTTGCAACGAGGGATGTTTTTTCTTTGCACACGGACTCTCCCCCCGCGGCAGAAGAGGTTTGTGTCCTCTTTGCCCAAAGTGGTGTGGAGTGAAAATGCCGCAATGAGCGAAGAAAACACATGCGAATCTACATATCCAATTAGATGGAAAAGGCGAACTCTCGCTTGACTTCCTTAAGAACATCTCGGTTGAGTGGCACTCGAGATCATCCTTAGTTGCTGCTCGTCGTGATTATTGAAGGACTCCAACTGACTTGTAAGGGGAGTCGAATCTCAAGAGTGCTGCTATTCAAATACTCCACCGTCTGACTGACTTTTCATATTCATCATTTTCACATTTTCACCCCATCGCCCATCCCTCCACCCACCGCCGCCCTGCCCTACAACTCCCTCTCAATCTACCAAATTTAAGGGAAAACTCTACAACCGACACTCATCTTTGTTTTTAGTTTTGCATTTGGGGTTCTTCCTGTAACCCACTCACATCAACCCCTTCCCCCACAGAGTCTAACCTTCAGTCACTACGACGAATATAACTCCCCGAAAATTCCCCCACAACCCCCTCCCATCGTCCTTTTGTACCCACACAGTCGTAGAATAAGGCATACAGGAGAAAGGAACCTTTCCAAACAGAAATTATATTATGATGATGGCCACAGAGAAAGAGATAGACTTTTAGTGCCGTAATTTAATTAATTAAACATAAAATTTTACTAAACTTTCAAGCATTCACACACAAAATAGCTATATAAGTGTATAATTGGATCTGAAGAACTTCCCTTTAAACTTTTTGTTAGCATTTATATCTCTCTCCCAGAGTCCAATTTTAAATAACACCGGACTCATTCTTTTGGAAATTGGGTTGATAGTTTTGATGAGATAAATAACATTTTGTGGGACGATTTTCGTAATTAATTTTCCCCCCAAAAATCTCATACTTGTAATGAAATTTAATTCTGCAGCACTTTTCATTTATTCACAGATATGTATATGTGGGGAAAACCTGAGAGATTTCAGTTTTCTCTCTGTTTTAGTTAATTTTCTATTAAATCATCAAACATTTTCAAAAATTTAAATGAGGAAAATGGAGCAAGTTGCATACCTTTCTTGCATCTACAGGGTACACAAACTGCATCACACATTTATGTTTAACTCAATTGTATTTTTAGAAGATTGATTAAAACCACGAAATGTTGAAAAGGTAGGTCTATGTAGTGCTTAAAGACAAAGAATTTAAGTGAATAAAACCTAGACCTAGCCTGTTCAAAAAATAATATAAGCAGTATCCTAGATTTTCCTAAGTTCGTATTTAAGCAATTCAACCCTAGTCTCATTCTATATTTAAAATATTTCTTTACTCTAGCCTAATTTGTAGATTTTGCATTTCTTGTTTTCTCGGAAAACATTTCTTTAGGCTCTATGAGGAATTTGGCAAATTATGTGTATTTACATGCATTATTCATCCTAATTTAATTTTAATTTTAATCGTGTTTTAGACTTTGGATTTTGTGTTGTTTTTTTCCAAAATATTTCACAATAACATAATTAATTTTATAAATCATGAAAAATATATTAATTTATTAAGAAGACAAGATATAAAAGAGACTGAAAGAATATTTATTGACTTCTTTTCTGACATCTCCAAAAAAGAAAACAATTCCCAAATTGATTTATTTCATCAGTTAAAAATTATTAGCAAAATATCATAATCTATATTGGAATCTTGAAAATTCCTAGGGAACCAATGTAGTTAAGGACAAATTGAATAAGGCCCATCCAATAAAGTGCGGAAACTGAAGACTTATTGAACAATCACAGCAATAAAGCATCAAATGTCCATTGAAATTGTCGCATCTAAATCATATTTATCTCAATGGCAAAAGCCAATTCGACACACTTTATGTGCCAAGGGAGAAAGTGTTGAATGATACAGGAAATGCCACACTCACTCTCCCCCGGCACTTCCTGTGTGGGCATGAAGGATACTTTGTGGGTGTTTTGCACTCAGGAGGATTTCACTCTTCTGCATAAATTTACATTAAGCAGACACAAAGTCGGTTGGCGGGAGACAATAGAGAAACAGGGAAACAAGGAAAGTTGCAACGTTTTCCAAAGTCAAAATGTACATCGCAAGGGTACAATTGAGAAGATACAGGATACCTTGTGGAAAACTTTGTAATTACATAATCACAAAATTGTGTTTTTCTTTGCAACATACTGAGAATTTGTGAGGCGACATAAATTTATTCGTTCTAACATTTTATATTATTCTCCATAATCATCTTTCTTTCCTGGTTAATGTTGTATGTATATTTGACTTTTGGCCCGCGTGGGTTGAGCAATTTAGCGCACACATGTATATAAAAACAACTTCTGCCGCCCCTATATTGACAAGGCGAGACGTATAAAATCATGCCTCGATATCATCCCTCTCTGCTGAATTTAGGGTATTTTGGCAAAGAATATTTCTTGCACACATGTTGAGACAAAAATGTTTTTCTGCTTTAATCACATTATTTTACGAATCATTTCCTGTACTCGCAATAAATCATCCCATTACAATCATGTAATCGTAGTTAGGAAGAAGGATGAAATTTTTGGAAAGTTATACATTATGTCTTGTCCCAGACTTTCCATACAATCGCTCTCTTCCCTCTTCAATTTTATGCGTTCTGCCTTTTTGAAGAAATGACTGCTATTGTAAGCCGATAGGAGAACAAAGAAAGCTTTTTTTGACTTGAATTTTCTTCTGTTTAATTTTTTAAAATTTATTTTGATAATAAGGCTAGGATGATTTTCATTTACATTAAAAATGAATTTAGTATTTTATTTCTAAATTTTTATTTTTTTTTCTTTGTTTAAATTTGATCTATTTTCAAAGGATCTTTGAAACGATACTACATTTATCAAAATCGATTAAAAAAGTAAAAAAAATCTCAAAGATATTTCTTTAAAAAAGACACAGAGTGCAAGGTTAATCTGAAAATCATCTTCCTTTAGCATAGGCTTTTAGTCTAATTTCATTTATCGACTCCCCCTTCCCGCAAGAAGCAAAGTCTATACCATTACAAAAGTTCGAGACGCACTAAACGGAAAACATCCACGTTTTATATATTTTTCCCTCAAATACTTATACCTCCGCGTTATCCCTTTCTCCCCCACCCCCACCCACATCCTCCCGCAGAAGCCACAGTATGGTGAAACTAAAGAAGCGTGAAAATAACACAAGAGTTTATCAGTTTGTTGTTTGTGAATAAATAAAACAATAATTTTTCCCGACAAGTACCTTCACAATTCAACAACAGGGAAGAAAAGCTATATGGGGGATGAAAGTAGTTCACAACGCGAAAGGATACGTCCGTATAAGATGGAAAAGAATAACAAATTCTTTGTCTGTAAAAACATCTCTCCTGTGAAGGGAGATTTGTAGCCACAACGAAAAGTATCCCAATTCACGCCAAGATTCATTGTCAACAATTTCAATAAGATTTCTGGCTCTTTTTTGCGCTCTCATTTTCTCTTCTGCATTTGGCAAAATTTTCCCAAGGACCTCATCAAGATGGAAAAAGGAAGGACATTACACGGAAAGTGGGGGAGGGGGAGAATATCCTTCCAAGAGTAGTTTTTCAAGTAAGTAGAAAAAATATCTCACCCATTTATATACCTTGAGCTACATATATAGCACTGATGGTGATTTGGAAGAATTTAATTACTACACTGCATTGCTAGGATGTCAACTGCATTTCCCGTGAGGAGGTGCTGAAGAAGGGAGTTACCACCTAATTTTCACTTAGCTCTATTTCCTTCTTCCGTTTTCCTCAACTCTCACGAGCTTTTGAGCCAGCAAGAAAATCCATTTGTGAATTTTAACCCTTTATAAATCTTCTATCTCTTCTTCTTTTCTCTCTTCCTCTATGAAACATTCAAATTACTTTTTCTCAAAATACGAAAAGGGGGAAAAAGAGGAAAATTCTGTGAACTTTCTGACCTCCAATTTACGATGTTTTCCTGGTCTAATGTAATGTTGTTTTTTTTATACAAAAGCACCCACCACAGTTTGTCCCTCTCTGTGAGAGATAAAATATATGCTGTGTGCATAAAAGGAGTCTTAAATTCACTTACCAACAACATGCAAGTACCCAAATTGTGTTTTCGCCGTCACCGTGTTAATTTGGCACATGTATCTTCCCTTATCCTCCTCTTGGACGTTGTTAATATGCAGAAACCATGTTTTATGCTTATCGTGCTTATCGTGAGTCACGCTTATACGTGGATTCCGTGTTATGACGTGATTGTGGACCGTTAAAATGGCAGATTGCTCAAAATGCATCCATGCTACCTGCAATGAAAAGAAGAAAAAAAGAAAACATTTCAATCCACTTGGAAAATGACATATAGCACAGGAAGAAAATCTTTTTCATCCATCGTCTGGCCACTGTGACACGATTTATAACTTTGTTTACAGTCTATTCTCTTTCCTCGTTCCCACTCCTCCCCCACAATTCTTCTCACACCTCATACAGACACATTCGCCTGGGAATCGTCAACTTGGCAATAAGTTTACCATTTTTCATAGTTCTGGGAAAAAGAGAGAGAACCCTTTCATAAAAAAGCATAGTCTTTATTGAAATAATAAAATGATGGTTATTGCACTCTTGAGAGAACATTTAACAGCCACTTTGGTGCATCCATAAAGCAACGTATTGACAATTTAGGGGGAGTGTTTGGGAGACTTTACGAAGCCTCGTTACGATTTGTTAAGTATCACTCATAAAATTATGAAGAATACCACCATCGTGGATATTTTTTACGGACACACTTCGTCAATTAATGTGAACTAAGAAAGGTTTGGATTAGATTGGAATTTATTTTCTCCTTAATTCTAATGCAAAAAAAATAAACGTCCTTTTCTAACTTTCCAGCGACGCTTTAGTAAAATTTTTTTATTACTAAACTCAAGGAATTTCCCACAAAATAAGAATCCTAATTTAAATTTCTTTTTATTGACTCATTATTAGTCTTCAGACAACATATTTCGAAACAGTTTGAAGGAAAAGAGCGTGATTTAATCTACATATTAATTGGCTATCTTTTGAACAATTTTTTACTCATCAATGGGCAATTTCTTAGAATCTTTGGGACGATTTTTAACGATTTTTTTTCAACCCGAAAGTACTAATGAAATCGTTGCCCTACCTTCAATTTTGTAAGAAATAGTAATTTATTAATTGAGATAATAAAATAAAAATCAATTGTAATTTAGGATGATTACCAAAATTAACCCAATTAGTGTGTGTTGAGGTAATGTGATAACTGCTCAATATATAGGCAAAGAGTAGGGCCACTTACGATGATTAAATCTACACGCACACCCTCACTGTAAATATTGGAGAATGTGTTTTCCGTCCGATAAATTTTAAATTGGCACCATCAAATTTTAAGTCAATCATAACGCGTCCAGTTATAAGAGTTGGTGTCCCACAACGTGTAGAAGTTTGTTTATGCGTTGTAATACTATTTGTGAGCAATATTAGTAGACAAAGTTGATTTTTTTGTGAAATTCAGCAATTTAATGCATAAAAATGGTCATATCTCTGGTTCTATAACACCTAGAGAAATTTCGTGACTAGTTTTGGAAAGGTCTTGAAATAGGCTATAATTTGACATATATCTCAATGATTTTCAAGGTCACCTCTAAAACACAAAGTGACGGATTTTTGTTTCACAAAAAGAGTTTTTCGCATTTTTCGTCCTGAAGGAATGGTTCTATAGGTTTCTAATGTTCTAGAAAGTTGTAGATAATTGCAAAACCTTTAATTTGATACCAAATTGAGCAAAATCGGACAGACCGTTCAAGAGATATGACTCTTAGAACTTTTCAAATTCAAGAATTTTTCAAATGGCCATATCTTCTAAACGGCGACATAGATTTTCTTCATTTTCGGACTGGTGACAGATATTGAGTCAGGCTACAACATATCAAAATTTAAAGGAAATCTATAACAGATGTTCGGAGATATAGCCCCTTAAAGTTAGGCAATTTTTGTTTTTGATTTTAGCGCCTCTTGCGGCCATTTTTGGAACTTGAAATGTTCTAGATAGTTGTAGGGCTTCTTAAAACCTTTCATTTGATACCAAGATCGTCAAAATCGGTCAAGCCATTCTCAAGTTATATCGAAAAAACACTTTTTGCTTTAGGTCGCCATATTTGCTAAACCGCTTGACCGATTTTCAAGTATGAGTTATTGATGAAAACGTCTCACTAAGCACTACAACATACTAAAATTTCAGACCTCTAGCTATAAGGGAACTAATTGACGGTGTTTCAAAATGGCAGACGGCGGCCATTTTGAATTCTGAAAATGCAAAAAAATGAAATTTTACACCCACATTTCTATAGAAAACTTCAAACCCGAAGTCTCTATCTGTTACCGTTCTAGAGATATAAGGCAAAGTTTGGACCACCGGCCGGAAGGCCGGCCGGATCAAAAATTTTCCACCACCATTTTCGTAATGTGGGATGTCTAAAACGTGCTCATACCAAGTTTGAGCCCGATCTGAGGTGGTCGGTTTTTCCGACGATTACAATACTTGGTGTTGGCCACGAAGTGGAACACCAACTAATAACAAACCTACCTTTTGTTATCCACCCCCATATATCGTCACACACGCAAATCCTTGGTGGATGATTCTCATCCTTCTCATCCCCCAAACGAGCCTTCAGGAGATGATTCTGTTAAATCATTGTCATTACACACTTTCGGTGATTGATGACCGAAACACCATGGGAAGATATACTTTCATCCTTCCGGTTCCCAATGTCACTTTTAGTCTTTTGGAATATAATTTTATGGCCAATGGAGCAACTCAAATTGGAAAATAATGGCTCAAGTCACGGGATGACAAATTCATTTTAGGTTGAGGGAAACTTTATCCCAAATTTTGGGCTTTTCCCGGAGCCATATGTGGTGACATTGATGTTTGCGGAATATTTATGTGATTTTGCGTCTTACACCGTCTTACCAATTTTTCCCAGATAACAGCAGAAAACTCTTTTCATTAAACGGACTTTTTTTCTTTTCCGCTTGAACTTCATTCGTGCATAAAAAATAAATTCGTTCAAATATTTCCTTAATCTCTCGCAATCATGGTATGAATTTTCCCCAACTCTGAGTAAACTTTACATTCTTGTGAATTAAAGAACAATTTCTCTGAAATATAATATTTCTCTCTTACGGGGATAGAGCAAAAGATTAAAATTAAAACGTGATTTGACTCATTGCTCTAACTGCAAGAAAAACTTTCTCTTACTTTTCCATTCTTTCGAAATGAATGGAACTTTCGTTATAAGCTTTTGAAAAATCTCCCCAATGGTCGAGGGACGAGGTGGGGGGGGATGTTAAGAAAAACTTCTTCGCTTGGTAACATCATAATTTTAAATGCAATGAAGGAAATTGCATTTGTCAATGAGTCGAAAGAAAAATGAAAAAGGGACATTGAGAGTATTTCTTCGCAGTGAAGATTGACTAAATAATCCACGACAACGTGTACTTATTAATAAGCTAACAGAAAGCTAAATACATACAAAAGCTCCTCCGGGGGAAGGGTACCAGATGTTTCCGGGATTTTCACGTTTCTCCAACTTCCCAGCACAGTGGCAAAATACTCTAAAATGGACTTATACACAGCAAAAAAGAGTCTTCACACCATTGAAATGGGCAAGGAAGGTGGGTACATGGAAGAAGGATGAGCGCGTACTTATGCATTGTATTCATCTACCCTTTAGACCAACAACAAGCCACCCCACCACGTTCTATATAGTTGCGTTGTTGGCTGCAAAGTTGAATCAACAAATGTTAATAAGAAAGAACAATTCACTCTGTGAGCTCCTCCATCCTCTGACGTGCCAAACTTTATCCCACCACCGTATAGCTCTTTGCTCGGGTAAGCTGCTACTGCAATAACACAACCGCAAGGCAGCAGCAACTAAAGTTGAAAAATACTTAAAACATCGTAAACGGGGATCTCAACGTGATAAAACAATGGTTGGATGTGCACCATCTCTACAACACATGAAGGCACTTTGAGGGAGAGTTAAGAAAATGCATCGCTCCCCATCATGCGTGGGTGGGAAAAATTGTTCAAGTTCAAGAGCCGGCGATATCTCCTTCAAAACACTGTATAACTCAATTTCACATACCAACCAACAGATTATTACTCTTTTAATTCCTTCTTCAAATGAAACTCGTAAATTTCACTTTTAACACATTTTTAATTTATTTTCCTTTTTCAACAATTTTAATTTTCACTTTTCATATTTAATCACTAAATGACAAATTTATTCGGGCATTGAGGGGACGGCACAAAACCCTGGTCTTTTCTGGCTCTTTGGCCTCTCAGCTGCTGCCACTGCTGCTGGTGTTGTTCTGGTGTTGCGGTTGGGCACATACTACTCGATCTCTGCAAAGGCAGAAGAAATGCCCACGGGGCAATTAATAGAAAATTCCCAATTCAACCGTCCGCGCTGCATTTGGGGGAATCATTTTAAAAATTTTCTGCGCGGACTTTTCAAATGTAACATCCCCCCGCACTTGGGAAAAAGAAAAAACCAAGAAAAAAGAAAAATTTCTTTACGTGGCATCAAAAATTTTCTTCCTTTTCTTAAAATTAAACTCTGAACTATCATTAAACTTTAACCCCACAAAAATTCTCATCGTGCTCAATCTACTCCCTTTGATCCGTCGCTTACTTTTATTTTCCCCCCAATCCACCCTGATTTCCTGCGTATACGCAATTTTTCATCGCTGTGACGATGATAGGAGGATATTTGTGTGTATGGGGAATTGAGAGCACATTGATGAGTATCTATTCTTTGAGCTTTTTTCGGTGGGTTCCACCTCGGATTCCTTGAGTTAGCGGACGGAGTATTGTAGCCATGGGGTCATCTTTCTCCTACTTGGTGCACCAAGGGACGAGATACCCGTCCAGGGTCGTTGGCGCGTCCTTAGGGGACAAGCGCTTGGAGAGCGGGCAAGCTACCTGCCCTTAGGGTTGTTGGGAAGACCCTCTAAGGTCCTCCTTGATGGCTCGGATTCCCAAGTATTTAAAATCATCGCCCATGCTTTTATTTCACTCCCACGCTTTTTCGTTGAATACTGGGTGGGTTTTCACCTAATTAACTCAAATTTGAATCGTTCTCGTGCTTTCGGTGGGTTTTTGTCTCGACGTTTGCTGCAAATGGGTACGAGGTTGGGTATCAGCGATTAGAATTGCGCATTCGTAGGGAACATAAAGGCACTGTTCTCATGAACTGGGCTAACCCTTAGGCCCATTTGTTTCAACACTTTCGCATCAATTCCTCTACCAGACATCTTCATCCCTCAAGATTTTCATAAATTACGATGCCTCTGTGGTGGCCATCCACATCAACAAAATTAACTTCAATCTTCTCCCATTTTAATCGAGCAAAAGGCCGACGAATCTGGGTAAGCATGACTTTAATTCTCCCTGCTGGAGATTCCCAGATGCACTACTCAGGAATGAAAATCTCTGAATTCATCTTCAGATTTCCCTGGAATTCGATTCTTTAATTTTTACCCTTTCTTTGCGACGATCAAAAATTTGAGGCACGATAGAATTACTTAAAATTAAAAGCTTACAATTAACAAAACAATACTCAGAGTCTTAATCCGGCTTAATGTCCTTCTTGTGAAATCTCCCAATCTTATTATTACTCAAATCGCGCAGTTCATATGTATCCCCATGAACTGAAACCACTTCAGATTTCACCCAACGGAAAAATTTATGCTGGACTCCTTTTGCCGCATCGGAAGGAAGAAAATTTCTACGCCAAACTATGTCGCCTACGGAAAATTGCTGGTCGCGGGTACGCAAGTTATATCTACGCGCTGAATCATCATGCGCTTTACGTAAGCGGGAACCCACAACATTCCGAGCGGATTTTAGCTTTTCCATTCGCGTTGCGAAGTCTTCTGGAGGATTAGCATCAATTATCTCATATTCATCGCCGTTGGTTACCATGTTCTGGCCAAAATTGAGATAATAAGGGGAAAATTTCGCAGTATCATGGACAGAAGAATTCATTGCTGCTTGTATCTCATGTAGATGCTCTGCCCATTCCTTGTGTTCGCGCTGGATAAACGCTCGTATGGTGGAAATTATGGTTCGATTGGCCCGTTCAGTGGGATTTGCTTGGGGGTGGTAGTAAGGAGTCTTATAGTGCGCGACATGATGATTCATTAGAAAATTTTTAAACTCCCTTGATTCGAATTGTACTCCGTTATCTGTTAATATGCAGCGCGGATATCCGTACACATTAAAGACATGATCATTGAGCACACGAATTAGTGCTGGGGTCTTTGCATTTCTCAGGGGGAACAATAGAACAAATTTTGTACATTTGTCCATAAGGACTAAAATATTGTTGTACCCATGGGAAGATCGGACCAGTGGACCAATATAGTCAGCACTAAGGAACTCCCAGGGTCTTTTAGCTTCAATATATTTCCCCATTGAGGGTGCAAGGGCAGCATTAGGAGCTTTGGAACCTTTACATACATCGCACTTTCTCAACCACTTCTTGACATCCTGTCGCATTTTGGGCCAATAACAGAACTCAGTGAGTCTGCTAAAGGTTTTGAAAAACCCAAAATGTCCTGCAACAGGTTCATCATGATATTTTTTCAACAAATCTTCACGATCTTCTTTTGGCACAACCAATTTCCATTTATGTTCGATCACTCCTGTAGGATTTTTCACGCGGCAATTCTTGTACAATTTCCCATTTTCAACGCGATATTCAGGGTGTTTCGCAGGATTAGTCGACACTTTTGTGAAAAGAGAGGAGTACCATTTGTCTTGCAATTGTACAACCGAATTCGCATCAAAACAACGGGAGAGAGCATCGGGGACAACATTCTCTCGACCGGGTCTATGGGAAACTTCAAAATCATACCCTTGAAGTTTAAGGATCCATCTTGCCAAACGACCTTTAGCATCCTTCAACTTTAACAACCATATCAAAGCTGAATGATCGGTCTCCAAGTGGAACTTAGCCCCAACGAGATATTGTTTAAATTTTTCAATACTATATATTACCCCAAGTAACTCTTTTTCTGTTGTTGTGTAATTGGACTCAGCAGAGGTAAACTTTCGGGACATATACGCTATGACCTTTTCTTCATCTCCTTCTCCCTGCACAAGGATTCCTCCACAACCGAAATCGCTTGCATCGGTTTTCACACGAAAGGGAATATTGTAATTGGGTGTCGCTAAAATAGGAGCGGACGCAAGTAAATTTTTCAATTTTACGAAGGCCTCATCAGCTTCTTGGGTCCAATTAAGGGTCGTAGGTTTTCCTTTCAATAAGTCCGTCATGGGTGCAATTTCTACAGCGAAATTCGGGATGAACTTACGGTACCAGGATAACATGCCTACAATTTGTCTTAAACCCTTAACATTGGTGGGACTTGGTAAATCTAAAATTGCATCAACTTTTTGGGTATTAGTGGACACTCCCTTCGATGACAAATCATACCCCAAATAGGTCAATTTTCCTACACAGAATTTCGATTTTGATAAATTAACGGTCAAATTCGCCTCCCTAAGTCTTCTTGCGACTTCCTTGAGCATTTTTATGTGACTTTCGAAATCATCCGTCACAACAAGGATATCATCTAGATAATGATACACCTTATTCTCCAAATCATGTCCTAAAACCTCAGACATCAGCCTTGCCATGGTCATCGGAGAATTCACGAGACCAAATGGGGTACGCTGAAAACAATACAGCTTTCTCCCAGGTAGGGCAAATGCTGTCTTCGACTGTGATTCAGGAGCCAAAGGGATTTGAAAGAATGCTTCGGAAAGGTCAATGGAAGAAAGGAATTTGGTACCTGTGAGCTGTGATAGGATAGATTCAATATGGGGAAGAGGAAAGGTGTCTCGAACGGTTACAGCATTAAGTTTTCGAGCATCCAGGCAAAACCTGATTTTACCATCCTTTTTCGTCCTGGTTGTAACAGGGTTCAACCAAGGGGTTGGCTCACATTCGCGTAGTACTCCTAATTTTAAGAGCCTATCTAACTCATCATCCACTTTACCCATTAAATGAGTTGGGATGGGGTAACACCTTTCTTGAACAGGACGATGATCGCCTGTGTCAATTGTGTGTGTTATCTTTGGAGTACACCCGAAATGAGTTGCGGTTGTGACCGGAAATGCCTTAATTGCCTCATCTAAGGACAATTTCTCTTCATCAGACAATTGGATGATATCACTCGAGCCTTGAATTTCACTAACATGCTGTGGTTTCATCATTTGTAACCCAAAAGCAGACCAAAAATTCATTCCAAGGATCAATGGAGATGCAATATTAGGGACCAATAAAACCGAAAGAAGATGGGTCTCATTGTTATATTGGAATGGAACATCTACTAATTCTTCACATTGGTGCATCGCACCATCAGCCGTTCTTACAAAAATCTCTGATGTATTAGCACGAATTGTTAAACTTAAATCACTAAGGATCTCCCCCGACCCAGCCCCAAAACATGTCTGTGAGCATCCTGTATCCATCAAAGCAGTTATTTCTCGGTCAAATACTTTCACTGTAAGGAAAGGACGAGGATCCCCTTCATAAGGAATTCCCTCAGAGGTGTCATTTACCTCCAAAACTGTGGGATTTAATTGCCTAGTTTTAAGGACACTGTCATCTTGATTTTCAGAAAAATCAATTAACAACCCACCATCCCCCCTTACTGGAATAATTTCTTCAATTTCAACCAATAATTGCTCTGAATTATCATTAGGGTCTTCATTCACAGGATTTTCAACAAAAGGGGTGGGTAAAGAAGAAATCAAATTTTCACTTACCACACTAAAATTATCATCTAAAACCAACACCTGAGGGATTGTAGAAGTTGATGCAGCATCAGAAGAAATTGACCCTCTCAATTCTCCTCCTGCCCTTCCCCCGAACGACGGCAATTTGGGCAATCTCTCTTCGTTACGTTCTCAGCCCCACACCCATAGCATAAGATCTGGGCTCTTCGCGGCTGTGAACAATTTTCCACGGCGTGATTCCCCAAATAGCAGTTTACACAAAGGGAAGATCGACCAGAACCTTGTCGATTATTCTCCCTTGGCCGTACATTCTGAGAACGGGAATTGTTGCGAGAATTATTCTGAGGACGAGATTGTTGTGCAGAACGAGAAGGATTTCCTCCTTGGGCATTTGACGACGTTTGGACGGCATTGACCTTTTGTGTTTTAGGGCGATCCGATAGGGAAAGAAGAAGATTTTGTTCGATCCTATGCAGAGCATACTCAAGGTCTTCCAAGGTAAAGAAGTCACGGTAGAGGAGGGGGTCGCGATATTGTGGAATTAAATTTCTTCTCACAAGTTGAATTTGCGTAGCTTCATCCAATGCCAATTCTAATTCCTTAAATAAGGCTCTCATGGCACTGAGATACACTCCCACTCTTTCACCTTCCTTTTGTTTCCTTTCCTCAATTTTCCTTCTAATCGTTAGGTCGCAATCCGTCCTTCCAAACGTGAATTTCAATGCATACGAAAATTCTCTCCACGTTAAAAATATTTCACTTGATCGGTACCATTCGAGGGCGTCTCCCGTGAGGCATAAATGGAGCGAAGAAAGTACTGATTCCACCCGCACACCTTGAAGCGAGGCCATCCTTTCCATTTCGCGGATAAAGGCTTGAACTCTCATTCCTTTACCATCACCGGAAAATTTAATCCCCCATTCTTTCACAGGAATTGGTTTATAATCCCCTCGTGGATAATTCACTTGTCTCGCATTTGCATGATCACGGAAACCCTCATTAACACCCCCCGAACCGTGCTCAATCCCAGGCTGAAATTGTTCAGGAATATCCTGAATAGATCTCAAAGGACGTTGCTCATTGCAATTCCCACCATCCCTCACTTCATTTGGATTAGGATGTTCGAATTGATCCAATCTTGCTGACACAATCGCATTCTGCGCTTCCGCTTGACTTTGCTCCCCCCGTCCCACACGGGATTGAGCTCTACCCCCCGAAGAAGTTCCTTCTCCATAAGGATTTTCATTTGCCTCCACTGGTACACCTCTACCGCGGCCAATGTTTATTGTTTGGTTCAGAACGCCCATTAATTGCACATCGTCCTGACTTTCCTCTAACGGATCGTGCCGAATGATATCAGAGGACTCCGACCGGGTTGGAACACCTGCTTGTGGCATCTCCTTCGGATTTTTCTTTTGTGGGGATCTCACGGTTGCCATTCTTGCGCTTGGAGAAAATTCGCACGAATTCTGCAAAAACCAATGCACCAAATTTTATTACTTTCCACACACCGCAGATAGATTTAAAAAAAATATATTTTACACTATGGATGTTTGCACTTTTCCCTTGTGACTATTCTCTTCCCTTCCTTCAGGTAAAAATCAATTTTATGATCCACCCAACTGTGTAAGATCACAATATCTCCACACTACACTTTAACACAATTTTTCCTTTTGCAACTTCACCCAGTCGCATTGAATCTCCCCATACAATATCCCCCCCGCACTGGCCCAACAGAATCACAAAATTATCTCACACAAATGCTTCACTGCGATCATCCACAGATTGAAACAACGTGATCCCGCCAAAACACAGTACACTGGAGAAAATGAGAGAGTGCGATGTATGATTAAAGCGCAAGTTTGGGTGTATATATGTGCGCTTGGAGACAATACCTTGGGGATTTACGGGATTTTGAGCCACCAAAATCAACCTCGTGGGCCAATATTTGCGCACCACGTTTTTACCAAATTTGGCGATTTGGAGAGGAAATTACAAAGACAATCCACAGAACATGAAACATATATCGCGTTTTGCCCGCCTTTTTCTGAGTATTAATTATTTTCCACAAAGCGCATATGCTTTGTACTCAGAAAAAGCACACCAAATTATTAATTTATCACCAGATTAACCAGATTTTAAATGATCTATTTCAATACTTAAGCACCGAAAAATTTTGCATTCACTAAATTTTTGTTACAAAAAATATTTTTGGAAAAATCACAGATATATTTCACACTGCACAGAGAAAATCATGCACAGGGAAAATCAATTTTCACAATAATATCAATGATTATTCACTTTAAAACCACACTTGAAAACCTTCGCGTGGCACACCTCGTGTCACAACGAATTAATATATTTCATTCACTTTTCCGAAGAAAATTTTTGGAAAATTTGCACACTGCAAATCTCATTGAGAAAACCACTTCACCTGAGAAAAGAAAAATTCCAAACTTTCACCCAATTTTCCACACAATTTTCATGGAACTCACACGTTCACTTGTGCGTAGAAAATTATTTCGGGGAAAATTCACACTGTGCAACAAGATATATTTGGAAGAAAATTCACAAATCACTTCTACACTTGGGGAGTTCTTTCACAGGGAAAACTCAGTTTTCTCGCTTTTCACAGAACTTCGGATCAGTTTTTGTTTGTGGGTTCAGAGTTTATCAGTTGGGCGCCATTTATTACTCTTTTAATTCCTTCTTCAAATGAAACTCGTAAATTTCACTTTTAACACATTTTTAATTTATTTTCCTTTTTCAACAATTTTAATTTTCACTTTTCATATTTAATCACTAAATGACAAATTTATTCGGGCATTGAGGGGACGGCACAAAACCCTGGTCTTTTCTGGCTCTTTGGCCTCTCAGCTGCTGCCACTGCTGCTGGTGTTGTTCTGGTGTTGCGGTTGGGCACATACTACTCGATCTCTGCAAAGGCAGAAGAAATGCCCACGGGGCAATTAATAGAAAATTCCCAATTCAACCGTCCGCGCTGCATTTGGGGGAATCATTTTAAAAATTTTCTGCGCGGACTTTTCAAATGTAACAAGATCCCCACCACGCCTTTTGTACAATTAAATTATTAAATAGATTCCTTGTGCGAGGGGAATTTTTCATTCTGTGCCGCATACTGAAAAAACTTTCCTCACCACATGGAATGCTTGCTTGCGAGAAGAAAAGTAAAAGGATCCTCCTGAGACTTCTTCTTTTTTATCACGAAAGAATGACGGTGCTGAATTGCTAATCTTTCTATTTGTTGATGATGCAGCAATTTGATTTTCAAAAATAAGTAGATAGCTAAATCCATATATTCGAGGAAGATTCACCAAAACACGATTAGAATTTTAAGTGATAGGAGTTGTAGAATTTGGAGAATTGTAAGAAATCTTTATCAAAAAATCTTAATTTAATTTGTTCAATTTTATTTTGTTAAATTTTTCAGCTCAAAACATTAGAAGAAGTCAAAAAGCCCTTTCTGTGGTTGGATTCTAATATGAAACGCATCTTTTCTATATGATTTTTCTATGAGTTTTTTTTTAAATATTTTTTTGTGAATTTATCTGAGCTGAAATGCATTTAAAAAAATTAAGAGGAAAATCACGGGAAAGTTAATCTTGTTTAGTGTCTAGTTTATCTCTATTTAATTTACATCCGACGTTCCGAGAGTATTTTCTCTTTTCCTAAGTTTCAAATGCAAAAAAAAAATATTTATAATTTTTCCTTCAAAGTTTCGACATATTTTTGGCTAAAAACAGTTTTTCGCATTTTCTGGCTCTCCTGTTGATTTTAGAGCAAATCTGAATGGATTTTTGGGTCATCCCGTACCCACAGATTCATCAATGAGCCTGATCGATACATGCTAAAGGGAAGTTTCAAATGTGAAAAATTAAAATTTTCAATTTTTCCCTCAAGGTTTCGACATATTTTTGGCTGAAAGCAGTTTTTCGCATTTTCTGGCTCTCCTGTTTGGAAAAAGTCTGGTCAATTCAAAATTAAATTTTTCTATTTTAAAATTTAGAAAAATTGAGTTTCATATCAGAATTAAACCACTGGCTTCAACATTTCAGTGATAAATCCAGGAATAAATCCAATTAAATCTAATCTAAATTTATCAAATAAATCATCATCAAATATCATCGAGAATTCCTTAAAATATTAGTTGGTATACCACAATCGTGGCATACCAAGTATTGTAATCATCGGAAAAACCGACCACCTCAGATCGGGTTCAAACTTGGTATAAGCACGTTTCAGACATCCCACATTATGAAAATGGTGGTGGAAAAATTTTGTTCCGGCCGGCCTGCCGGCCGTCCTGCCGGTGGTCCAAACTTTGCCTTATAGCTCGAGAACGGTAACAGATAGAGACTTCGGGTTTGAAGTTTTCTATAGAAATGTGGGTGTAAAATTTCATTTTTTCACATTTTCAAAATCCAAGATGGCCGCCGTCCGCCATTTTGAACTACTGTCAACTACTTCCCTTATAGTTAGAGGTCTGAAATTTTAGTATGTTGTAGAGCTCAGTGAGACGTTTTCATCAACAACTCATACTTGAAAATCGGTCAAGCGGTTTAGCAAATATGGCGGCCTAAAGCAAAAAGTGTTTTTTCAATATAACTCGAGAACGGCTTGACCGATTTTGACCATCTTGGTATCAAATGAAAGGTTTCAAGAAGCCCTACAACTGTCTAGAACGTTCCGAGTTTCAGAAATAACCACAAGAGGCGCTAAAATCAAAAACAAAAATTGCCTAAATTTAAGGGGCAATATCTCCGAATCCCCATTAGGCAAATCTTTTAAATTTTGATATGTTGTAGCTAGACTCAATATCTTGTAACAGTTCAAAAATGAAGAAAATCTATGTCGCCGTTTAGGAGATATAGCCATTTGAAAAATTCTTGAATTTGAAAAGTTCCAATAGCCATATCTCTTGAACGGATTGTCCGATTTGGCTCAACTTAGTATCAAATTAAAGGTTTTGCAATTCTCTACAACTTTCTAAAACATCAGAAACCTCTAAAACCATTCTCTCGGGACAAAAAATGAGAAAAACTGTTTTTGTGAAACAAAAAGCCGCCATTTTTTGTTCTGGAGGTGACCTTGAAATGTTTCGAAATATATGTCAGATTATAGCTTATTTCAATACCTTTCCAGAACTAGTCAAGAAATGTCTGTAGGTCTAATAGAACTTAAGATATAAGCATTTTAATGTGTCAAATTGCTAAATTTTACAAAAAATTGACTTTGCCTACTCTAATACTACTCACAAATTAAATTACAACGCATAGACTGACCCATCCGCGTTGTGGTATACCAACTCTTATAACTGGACGCGTTATGATTGACTTTCTTTTTGCAAAGGCTTGAGATTATGCAGAAAGAAAATTCGATGAAAATCATTTACAATATACCTACATATATATTGATGCAGGACTAAAAATTGTATTATGTATATAGAACAAAATGTAGTAGCATGGATGAGATGCTAAAAGGGAGGAAGTCTCTACGGGTGCTTTCTCCCTTCGTGTAATGAAATTCAAGAACACGCTTGAGGAAAAAAGATTGAAGTGCGATGGCAAGATAAGGCAGGTCTTCTTGTAAATGGGTCCCCCCGTGCTGAAAGTGGTTTCCAACTCGCACCCTGGCTAAATGCCTTTTCCGGGAACAGCTTGCAGCAGCTGATGATATATGTATGTGTATATCATAATTTTATTTAATTAATTAAATTTTGTAAACGAGATGCACGACTTTACGGAAAATTGAGGTGAGACCTCCTAAAGTAACGAGCATTCTTTATCGATTGAATCAATCTCAGGGACACTGGGTGAGTGGGTGGTGGGAATTTTAAGCTACATATATATTCCTTAACCTATATATAGGGCAGAATATATATAATAAAATCTTTGGATGAAGCATTGAAAATTCTCAACAAATTGAAAATCGTTTTGTATTATCATCTCTCTCTCAGGAGGAGTAAAGAGACTCCCCACAAACTTTCTAAAATGTGCACAAATTCACTGACTGAGAAATTTGCAACAAAACATGTCAGTGGTGGAGATATTTAGTCCCGAAGGGTTGTATCAGTGTGCAATTACTACTTAAAAATTCCAAATAGGATGGAATGGGGTGTAAAAAGGAGGGAAAAAAAAACATTCAGACACTGAGGGGGTGTTTGGAAGACAAGGACTAAAGGGCGATGAACACATTTCGCATTTCTATATATATTCTCTATACAGTATAACACGAGAGAGGGTGCTTTTTTTGGCATGGGTGTGTCAATGTGAGGGGGTAGTATTGCGATTTCTGTGAGAATCACGACGAAAAAGAGAGGAGGGATGCAGCAAACCTAAGGGTGTGCTGATAGCGTTTATCTGCAGCACATTCAGCTTCACGCGTTATCAACTCACAATCACATTTATTTTATTCTGTCCGACAGTTTAGCTGAAAAGTTCCACCAGAGAGACACCAAGACTGCCATCCCGAGAGCCTTGCAATATCCTTCTTTTTCGCATTTTTTTCACATCCATTTTCTCTTCTCGTCTGTGCCGCGCCATCCCTGGAAAATCTCTATTCTCACACAGAAATTCCTCATGGGCCCTGTGAGAGTGGAAATTCACTACCATCATGAGGGAGGAAGAGGGTAGCACACGTTCTAGTTTAATAAAGAACATCACTCTGTTAATTTCGTTTTGCAGCCCGTCTTTTTTTTGTGCCCACATCACTCTCATCGTGCTGTGCCAGCAAGGGTCCAACATGGTCACACTCTCTGCGTCCTGATCCTTATCGAGCATTAATTATAAAAAGGACTGCATTCAGCTATAAAATTGGGTTGGTACGAGGTACTTCCGCAATTTCACCGTAAATTCCAAGAAGTGTCCTTTTTTGGCGCGATAAAATGTAGGATATGCCTTTTATTCATGAAGAAGATTGTTGGTTGAGTGCCATTATTTTGACACAATCAATTTCATAATAAGAGAGGAGTCTCTTCTTTAAAAAAAATTAGCTAGAACAACCTGCCAGAATTTTTTTTAACACGATTTCCTTAAGATTTTAAAGGTTTTTTTTGTACCTCACGCATATGCTTAATATTTATTCTCACGTTGTTCTTCATTTTCTCATTATATATTTCTCTGCTTTTCAGTATTCAATTTCCGAAATCTCTGCATGAGTAATGAAATAATGAAATTTACGTCAATGAGCAAAACATCATAAATTGAAATGCATAATTGGACTCTTCGACACGGGAGGAGGGGGAGGTGGAATGATATTTCTACGAGAGGAGAAAAAAATGATAAAGAGCAGTGTAATTTTTCCTCTTGCAATGCTCTAAGGTGAAAGAATGAGAATTCGTAGCAATAATCCGAAATTCAAGTCATGACTTTTTCCCTTAACGAGACCATCCCCAGACGAGTTTGTTTATTTCACATCCCATGTGCTGCCGAAGAGCTTTTGCTGTATCGCATACAGTGTAAGCCCCTCTTCGCGACATTTCTTTCTATCCGTCGTCCATTTATTATGTGGCCATGCTCGCATCATCCCATTTTATAAATTGCCACCGACAATGGAGTCTGCAGAGGCTCAATTTTGCAACCAATGCTTTCTCTTTGAAATATTGTGAGCTTCGATAGGAGGAATTTAAAGTTTTTTTTTTCAAAATGTTAATTTTCTGAGCTTTTTTGGGCTCTTAGGAGTAAAATAAGAAAGACGTAAGTAGCTTTTTTGAGCTATGTTCTCTTTAAAACTCTAAAAAGGACTCTGAAGTAGAAATTTTCCGAGAAATGAATTTTTCTTTGAGTTCTAAAATTCAATTTGTTGCCATCTCAAATTCAAAGGAAATCTTATTTTGAAGCCACAAATTCTATGTGGATTTTCCTCATTTTCTTCTAGGGTAAGAATGGTCATGTTGGTCAACATGGAATGAAAATTTTAGTTAAAATTAAGATTTCTTGGAATTAATTTCATATATAATTTTAAACTTTTGAAATTGAGGTTTTACTTAAAGAATTTCTATTTATTCCAAAGTTAATTCAAACAGCATAAACGTAGTTAAAGAAAAAGGAAAAGTAACCATAATCTGTGCCAAATTTTCAATTATTTATTAACACACAAATAGTCATTTAAATTCCACTTCAATTTCAATTTTTAGAATGAAAATAACAATTTGGTCGTTAATAAATTAAATTTCCCTAAATTCTCACACACAAAAAAATGAACCATTTCGGAAATTGGCAAACTTTTCAATGTTATACTCTTATTGGACAAAAATGTGACTCGTGTGTTGCTAAATTTGATTTTCTTGGTTTGGTTTTTGAAAGCCAAAGAATCGTCAAACTACCCCATCTTGGTGTACCCACGCGCGATGCCAAGAATGTTTGATCTTCCAAATGGTATACAACAAGAAGGGAAAATATGTGTTATTTACAAAAGAAAACTGTACAAGAGCGGAAAACTTTCCGACCAGTTCCTGATGGGAATATGTTATGAGTCCTGGCTATAGGAGTAAACTTTTATTTTTCCATCCGTAGCACTCATTTTCGGAAGCCATGGACAATTTTCGTAGTAAAACTATTAGGAAATTTCATTTAAAAAGTTGAAAGTTTTCCACCACACACAACATATAGCATTTTTGGCTTTTTAGGGGGGTGGTGTGGTACAAGAGGAAATGAGGGTAAATGGCGGGGAGTTTTTGGTGCGGGATAAACTGGCGATTTGTGGTCAGTCCATTGGCATTATGTTGTCTCGTTTTCCCATACCCAACATACACGTAAACATAGCCCAGATCAAGTCACGTACCTTATAAGATCCGAGATTTTTGACAGAACATGCCAGCTTCACATTTCGACCAGCTGGAACTGTGATATTTTCAATAACGTCCGTAAATTCTGGATCCTCCGAGACAGCTGCAAGGAAAACGAAAAAAAAGAACATATAAAATACCAATAATATTTGCTTTTTCATCAATAAACTTTTCTCCAAGAGAGGATGGGGAATTTAATAGGAAATTGAAACATTCATTCACCAATTCCTCTTCATTTGTGGAAGCAAATCAATAAAATGAATTCAGCTGTAATTTCTTTGTACGAAAAAAAAGGACATCATTGCACATAAATTCAAGAATAGAGCAATTTCGAAACTCCTTATCGATCTTTTCACACTACAACGCAAAAAAAGGAAAAGTTCTTCCTGGAATTTTATATTGAAAATTTAACGTTCTCAGATAAATTTTTGTGAGTTCTTTCAATTTTGCAATTCTTTTTTTTTTTATTAACTCCCACCGTAGTTGCAATCAAAAGTGAAAAGCTGAATCGTTAAGAGTAGAAAATCACGGTGAATTTTTCAATTTATTACGTGAAAAGCGAATGAAGTGAATATACAGCAATTTGCAGTGAGAAATCATCATGATAATCATCCAACGTTCATGAGAGAGTGCAAAAAATACTCAAGAAATTACTATTTTCACTTGAGTATGACGGCTTCAGTGCTCCTTCGGCGAATTTCCTACACAGAATACCTGCTGAGAGGATCTTCCTTTCAGGATTAGCAAGGCGTTATTGGGAGAATTTAATTATTGCCAGAAAATTGAGTCATTCTGCGAAGAAAAAGATAACACCTTTATAGGTAAACTTTGCCCTCTTGTGAGGGAAAGGAATCAATGGGATTAGCTTGATAGTCTTATAAGAAATTCATGGGATTTACGGGTAATCCTTGTTTACAAGTATTCAGGAAATTTTCTTTAATAAAGAAAATTTGAGAGGAAATTCCTTGAAAAAATCTCGCAGTAACTTCAAGATTACAATAGCTGTGATTTTTCCAGAATGCCCCGCAATAAATGTTGCAAAGAACTTAAAGCAATATGAGTGAAGAAGACCAAATGTTACAAGCATAAAGAATGCCACCTTTACTATATCTCTTGCACGCAAGACGTCCAAAGGGTCCTCCCACCCTTAGCCCCCCTTTCGACACATATTCCAACCACGTATCGTGAGTAATTTGACGTACTCCAGTGAAATTTTTTTTGGGCCGGCGTATGTGATAAAAATGTAATGGAGGCCTTTAAAATCGTATAAAATAATTAGATTCTCGTTTCACTTTGCAATTTATCCTCTGTTATTACATTCTTTACACATTCTCTCCTCCGCACACCTTCTAGGATGCCCCATCGCATTGCCTAGGATTTGTCCTCCTTCTCCCCCGCGTGGCATTCTATCCATCCCCCTCCTCAATGGCAAAAAAAACTACCTTGATTATTCATCTCAGCAATGTGTTGTATAATTTCTTCTTGAGCCATTTCTTAAATATTTCCACCATACCTTTTGGCATAGAATTTCCATGCAAAAGTATAAAGAATCGATGGGTAGCAGACGCTGACTAGCCCGGAAGGTATTTCGTTTTTGGTGTGCTTTTATTTATCCCCCATCCCACACTCAGACAGCTTTCTTATAACACAGATTCTTCTATACAGCTCATTTCCATCCACCCACATTGGCATACCAAAAGAGGAGAAATATTAAAAAGGTATTCTTTCATTTCAATGTTTTCACTGTGCATACATTTAGTTGGGGAAAAAAGGTTGGTTTTTTGGCCACAAAAATCGCGATAAATTTCGGTCTCGTGCTTATTTGCCTAAAAAATATTTTCTAATTGAATTGTTAATCAAGCGGAAAATTTTATGAGAGGGTTTTTTGCATTAATTTTCTACATTTAGGTGTAATTTTTTATAATTAGTTAAAGAGTTATATGCATAGTTATATGGAAAATAGCCCCAAGCTAAAGCCAAATTTTTTACTTTTCCAAGATTAATAATAAAAATCTATATTTTATAGATTCTGATGAAGACCTACACTCGCTTTTTTACGTAAACTTTTGGCACTTTTGACTCCATCTAATCGTGACTCAGAAAAAGATTAATTGAGATTCAAATTCCCTTTTTGCGACTCAACTCTTTTCTTATTTAGACTCAGCCTTGACTAGTGTAGACTCAATTTTTAACAAATGTAGACTCAGCCTTTACCTTATGGTGACTCAATTTTTAACTTATCTGTACTACAAAATATCTAATGTAGCCGCGAGTTTTAACTTAAGGCGACGTTAAAAACAAGTAAGACAAGGAATATTTTAAATGAACAGAATTTTGTTAGTGGAATATTAATCCATCAAAGAAAGTCTTTATTTGGCGTATATGGGTGTTGTGGAGTCCGGTTTGTGAAACACTGACGAGCAGACGTGTGCTCTTCTCGGGCGTGCCAAAATTGGTGGTTTTCGTGGGTTTTCCTGTGCCTCAACGGCAGGAAACTTGCGAGTTGTGCCGTGAAGCGATGGAGAATCTATGAGAAGTGTTGCAGAGGAGTAAAAGGACGGTTTTTCCGGAATTTTCCATCAACTATAGCATCCAAAAGAGTTGTGGCAGTGAGATCATCAGTGATGAGGAACGGTAGTAATTGCATTCAGATTTGCTGCGAGTGTGTGCAAATCATCAGCAATTGATTGTGACTTCTCATTGTGTCCACTATCAACCGCTACTTAACAATCGCTTGGTGCCTCATTTGAACACTGAGAGAAATGTGGATTATTCTGGTGGCAGATTGCTTCTGAACTCACTCGCAATGCACCATCCAATGTACGTGATTCTTAAAGAAAAGATGACGGAGGGAGCAGGATTCTGCCGTGTTTTACCTAACAAGGACTCCGAATGGAAAGGATTATTGTCGTCAGGACACTATCAGGGTTACCATAATTGGAACGTTGACAGAGATGAGATTTTGCGTCTTTAACGTAGCCGGAAGTAACCGTAGATTTTGATGCATCGACATGAGGAATTTTGAGGATTTACTCTATTAGGAGGGATGGAACTACAAGGACACACTTTGAATAAATTTTAGTTGGAAATCAGAGCTGCAGGTGTCAGCAACGGTGTGTTTAGCATCGGAAGGACTCCCATAAAAGCCTTTGAGACTACAACATGGATTACTCTGGAAATTAAGGATACACAAGGACACACAGGGATACACAAGAATACATGAGAATCTTTCAGGATACCCAAGGATCAATAGGAAAACAGATGAAAACGAAGTGAATGAGAGGACTCCTCTAACATTGCTGGATTCATCGATTGGATTTATTCAGGACATACAAGGATCATGGAGGTGTCAAACAGGACGCGAAGGGCTCCCTTTTGCTCAGTCGTCTGCACAGGCAGTTTCCAAGAAGTGTTACAATCTACAATCTACAATATGGGTGTTGTCCTGGTTTAGAGGAAGCAATTTTGACCTACATTAGTTACCTTCTGCATTTAATTGTACCTACTCAGGTAATCCACGCTCTCAAGATTAATGTTATTATTTTATTTCAACGGCAAAAATTCAAAATTTCAAATCCGCTAAAATGGAGGAAAAATCAGCAATGTAATGTAATGTGTAACTGCGGCAAATCCTTTGTTTTCCTTACGTGATAAGGTGCAAAAAAACGACTTAAAGACGCATCCTCAATGTGCAAACTTGGCAATATCATTTTGAGGAGCTGAGCACGTTTTGTGTGAAAACATCTGACAGTCGATCGTCGTGAGGGTGATGAATACTAAGTAGAAGCTCCTTCCCGAAATGAGACTCGCGTGCCTAGTATCATTTCCTTTCTTTTTTTCTCCTTGCTTACGGTATGCGACTTAAAAAAAAAAGAACCACCCGCGCCATAACACATTCCTTAAAGGCGCGCTGATAATTCTCCATGGCTTATATTACGCGAAGCGGTGTTTTGGGGGTTTGAATTTATGGCAATTATTATGGGGAGAATCCCTAATTCCGTGGGTGGTATTTGCTCAACAATATTGCACACACACAAAATACACACACTGCTGGGAGGAAATGCTTGAAAAGAGGGAATTGTGTGGATGCCAATAATAGATGCGACGTGCTTGAGATTTCCGTCGCAATCAATCTCAAAATATAAACTTCAAAAGAGCCCTTTTCTGTGGCATTTTGTGGGAGCATTTGGAGGAAATTGCTTGGGCATACACACATCAAAATGACCAAAAGTGAAAAGTTTTGGAAAAGCGGGAAAATGCATGTGATTTTCATTTTAAAGCACTCCCGGGTTTGTGTTTATTAATGCACGTGTTGCCACTGTGGTTGCACCCATGAACACAGTATATGCATGAAAAGTCCCCACAATAAATTCCTCATTTAGCATTTTCGCCATTAACCCACACCACAAGCACACACCCCCAAAATTGCGGTGGAGCTCACAGAAGGAGGTTGGATTATGGAATCAAGTGGCTATAAAAGGACTAAGCACTTGCGGAGGAGTATAAAAGACAAAAACATGCCGTAAAACATGAGTTTTATTGGCCATTAAATTTTAGCTGGGAAAATCACCCTGTCATCTCGTCCTGTGATTTTACTCATACACAACGACGGTGATGACGGGTTGCCACTAACCATTGGGTGACGAAACCAAATAAGCCCACCCACACCCTCTCCGCAATAGCTCTTTGGATCTCAATATATGGTCAACAAATTGCCTGATTGACGGACATTTTGTGGATATACATTTTATTGTCTGCAGGGGGGGTGTATCAATGAAGCGATATATCCATTTCACATACGTCTCTATTTGTCATGCAAAATATTTTCATGATTTCAATTTACATTTTGACAAATTCATATTGTGGTTTATCGTGTAGTAAAATATGGACATTGTACCATATACAGTGTTGGTGTAAATTAAATAAACTTTTTTATATGAAAATTGATTTATTTTTAAGAAAGAAAAAGGAGTTTATTCACTGTTCTTTGAAAAAAAATTCTCATTTGAGACACAGTTAAACTTACTTTGTAGAGGGTGAAAAAAAGGATATAAAATCTTAAGAAAGATTTCCCATTTTCCCATGGGATCCGCTGGGAAAAAGCAGCGAAGATTTGCCCAAAAATACACACAATGACGTCATCATTGTCTTTTTGTCTTTTAATGCATTACTCGAGGAAGCATTCATTGTATTGCTTCTCGATGATTTTTTTCAAGGAATTTTTATGTTTTGCTTTCAAAGAGAGAAAAATCATAACAGTGACGTCATTGTTTGAATTTTTGGGTAAATTTTCATCTGTTGCTTCCAGAAGATTTCTTATTCTTCTTTTGATCATTTACAAGATTAAGCGTGGTCCGATCGTTCCCTCAAATGAAGAATTTTTCCCATACAACAGTGACTAAATTCCTTTGGGTAATTTTCGGCAGCACTATGAGAGAGATTTTCCTTTGGGAGACACTCCTAAAATATTCATTCGTTTTAGTAAACAAGCTTTTCCCAATATTATGGATTATAAATTGGGTATACCCGGAGTTGACCCATTAAATATCGCCGCAAAAATCGCAAAACATATTACAAAATACATGATTGAATTTTCAAACAACTATATATTTTAAAAATTCAACAAGTATGATGTTAAAAAAGAATTATATGTTATGTATTTATTTTTTAATCCTCACAGAAATGACACGCGTGATGGACACGTGATGAGGGGATGACATAACGACACAACGACCATATCGTCCCAATATACATAGCTACGTAAAATGTTTGCGGGGGAAAACATGGACTATGTACACACAAAGTGGAGAGGTGTGAAAAATCATTGAACAAACTCCTATGGCATGACAATGATTAATTTGCTGCCTGTTTTTATTTCTCACCAATTAAGTTCAATTAGATGAAACAAGACGATATAATTAATCATTCTATCCCGCCGTGGACTTTTTGCCCATATAACAATATAAATTTCACCATATAAGAATCATTATTATTCTGCAATATTGCCACACATTATGTGTACAACACATTGTTTATCCCCTTGTGTGGCATCCCACCACCAGTCGGATATTAGGGACCCCCCATTTTTTGTTCTGAGCGAAAAACTCCCGCCATGGTGCGGTTTTTCCTTTTTGCAATAAAGTAACATGTCTCATGTATATATTTTCTTGCTTACTGCCCTGGCATATATTCTCCTCATCTTGTGAGCCATCTCTCACCCATCTATTTTCCTCCACATTGCTATGAGATATTCTCCCATGTTCTTCGACGGATGTCAGACTAGCTGACTGACTGACAGCTGTGTGACTTCGTTTTACGTCTTCCCTCCTTCATGCTACCTCTTCACACACACACACACTGTTCCCCATGAGAAAAGGTTCCCCCAATAGGGGCGCCTCAATTCCCCGGGAAAAGCAGGAAGTCCATGCTGGGGAGTTCCAATCAATTTCCTTTTGGATACCACTTTTTTTTCGCAATGTTCACTCCATCCTAGGTGGGCCGGATATCAACTTCACTTTTAGGCAGAAGTGGAATATAAATTCTTACGTATGATGTAAATACTAAAGAGTTACACGAGACCACAAGGAATCATGTCAGAAATGATTGGATATGAGAAGATTTTATAAATGGATTGAGGTGAGAAAGATATCTAGCTCTATGGGCGATTTTTTTTCGCTTTTACGTTCTTTAAAACGTAAATGAACAACTGAAGAAACAATTTGCAGGTTAAAAATAACATAAGTAATTCAAAAAGAAGGAAAAACTCTTAGAAAAATCGTTGCATTGTAAATATGCAAAGTTTATTGTTTTTTTTAAATATTTATAGGAATTATACTCATTTGCGATTCTTTGCGTTTTCGTGCAATTTTTGCGATTTTTGCAATTTTCGCGATTTCTTAAAAATAATAAGAAAATTTAATAGATTTTATACTTTAATTAAACAAATCTTGCAGAAATTACAAAATAACATTTATTTTTAACAAACGCCAGTACTTAATTTTGTGTGATTTATCAACCCCTTTGGCACGTGAAGGAATGGCTATAAAGGAGCTTTAAAAGAATTTGTCGGGTAGTATAAATTAAATTGAAGCCTTTAATCAAAATTACAACAATCATTTCTCTTGGCGTTCGCCTCTAGCATTCCAAAACTTCATTCCTTCGCCGCCAATGATGGGGAGAAATGAGCAAAACCCAAAGGCGGAAGCTAACTTTTATCATAAAGGCCATACGGAGCACCATGTGTGATGACTCTGTCATATTGAAGCAATTTTTTTACGATGATGTTTTTTTTTTATATTGATGACGAAATAAGTTGGTTGTAAGCTTAGTCATTTACCCTGAAAAGCCCTCTCTAAATTGCAAAACCGAGAGGAGTTGTGCCCCTCGTTTCGCGGTGAAGAAACGAGAAAAAAGGGTATTATGAAAATCATCAATAAAAGATACCCCTCGTCATTTCGTCTCTCTCTCTCTACCACCGTGATTTATTAATGGAAAATCGTCCATTGGGGAGGGATTTTTTTTTTGGAAAACCACAGCTTTTTTTCAAAAGGTGATGGGCTTATTTTTAGGAAGGGTGCACGGGGGTGGCGGGGGAGGGGGTGGACCAAAAAAAAGATATATTGCTGAAAATGAAGTACACCTAGTTGAAATTAAATTCGCGATACGTTTATTAAAGTTGTCATGCCCACAAATCATTTGTATTGTTGTTTCGCGCTGCAGAGAATTTGTTACATGCCGCGTATTATGTGAGGGTGACAATACCACCCACCGGTGCTATATATTTTCCATCAACTTGTGCTCAGTACACCCCTCCCCGGCATTTCGCTATAACTAAACACAGGAGAGAACCCCTGCGAGCGAATTTCGAGAGCGAGAGCGACCCCACACCGCATGCAGACATCCTCGGTGGTGGAGCTGAAAATGCATGGTGGGTAGAAAGGAGAAGAGCGAGGTGGATTGTTCAAGTTTATGTGCTATACCGGTGGTACATATGTCAGCGGTGAGGACGGTCGGGGGTTTTAACCGCGGTGGAAGGGTGAATTGCCGGTGGAGAGGTACTCGACAAAACGAATTAGCGAGTCAACACCTTTTTCACATACAAAAGGGCTTCCTCGCGAACTGAATAACTTCCAACGAAATTGTGGAAAATAGTAAATTTAAAGGGTCGATTTATTCAGGGGCTTGTTTCGTGTTTTTCCCAAAGGGGGATTTTCATTTTTTTTAATTGTTTCAAGAAAAATGAATAATAAATGCATTTTCCTTAATTTTTCATTTCGAAAAAAAATCAAAGAAAACTTCATTTAATATCTTTTAGATAACAGCATTGATTGCACCCGATGCAGTTTGTAATTGAAAAGAAAACACGCTCTTAACTATTGAACAAATCACGTACGATATCACACAGTTTTCTTTTGCAAAAGGGAACACCCAACAAAATTGAAGGTGTTCAATGTCCATGTGCTCTAATTAAAGTGAAAAAGAAGTCCTTTGTACCTTCATCATCCTTGCAAAAGGATCTCCGCATATGCTTCACAGTCAGTGGGAGAAAATTGAAATCGAAATCTCTGCTCCAAAAAACTTCCAAGCACGTTTATTCAAGGGAAATGCTCATCGAATGATGCTGAATGGGGGAACACTTGAGGAAGTTCTGTGAAAGGTTTCACAGGAGTTTCAGAATATGCATCATAAATGAGCACAAATGACTATATAGAAAAGCTTCCCAGTGTGGTGGTCAATTGCATCCTCCCTCACATTTAAAATTTCATCTTTTTCTCCGCCACTCATACAATTCATCTGCGTCATTGAAATGCACCAAAGTGGAAATTTCCACAAAAAGGAGCATTACAAATGAGGGAAGACCACTTTTTCTTTTATTATATTCCTTTCTTAGGCATCTCCTTTCCTTTTTTCACATCCTTGGTACACAGATGAAAATGAAATGGCCTTCATTGGGAAAACTAAGAAGATTTTAAGATAAATTTCTGATAAATTTTAGTGGGTTTTACGCAGAATCTTTACATCCTATGACGCAAAAACAGATATCTTAAAATATCCCCAAAGGGGGAAAATATTTAATTTAAGCTGAACTGAGAAGGAAAATCAAATATTTTCATCTACGTCATGCGACTACCTACAATTCCATCCATATATAATATAGCTAGCAATACAAAGAAACTTTTGTTGTATAATTCTACATTTTCGATTTCCTCGTGTCAAAAATGTCACGCAAGTTACTTCCGCCAAATGTGGATATTTCCCAGAGAAACTAGTACACACATACAGATTTTCTCTCAATATTTATGATATGTTCGACATATCTCCCCCATCCTCCTCACAAAATACCCCAGTGTAGAAGTCGTTGATGCCACAAACTGAATGAATTTTTCCAACTCCGAAAGAACATTTAAAGTAAAACTCAATCAAAAGACTTTAAAGCTTTTCTTGACTCTTTTTTCCAAATAATAATTTAAGTTTTAATTGTTTGTTAAAATAAAGATTTGTTACAGCTCCTTTTGGAAAACTAATGTACACAAAAACACCCCTCTCACCCTCATCAATAAAGGGAGGGGTCTTTCAGAAACTTCTCACCACACTTGTGTACAACAAATCCAACACAAAATATTGTCAAATAAAACGCACAAACAAGTCTCGTGAAAGAAATGTGGCGAGAATGTTGCGCACAATCACTCATACTTTTCATAAACACCCACCAATAGCCCTCTCAATGTTCCAAAATATATTTTCCTCCCATTTATTTTCCATTTCACCTAATTTCCAGCCACAATAGAAGCAAATGAAAATGCTTTGTTGTGGGACTTCATTTGCAAAAAGATTAACAATTACATTAATATCAAAAGAGGGCACTTGGTGTGATTCATTGGAAAATTTATATACATTTTACATTTTCCACCATCACATAAATATTACCAATTTTCCGCTAAAAATTCCACTTTTGGGTGAAAATGTCGTGCAATCGACATTCGATTTTCAAATTAAAATATTGAAATATCTCCTTCCAAAAAATTTTTTCTACCTCCCAATGAGTTGCAAATAATTAGTTTAATAACAAATTTGGTGATGTAATGGAAGATAAAAGGGAAAAATAAATAAATTTTCATTTTATAATTTTTTATGCCATAATCATCCCTCAAAAATATTAAAATTAATTAATTAATTAATAATAAATATGTAGCTATAAAATCAACCTGTTTGATTAAATTATGATTTATTTAATCTTGATCTTTTTCGATTGATTATCCCTTCAAATTATTTTTTGTCTATCTTACAGCAGAATTACTGAAAATTCGTACCAGTTTATAGGCAGAAAAATATATTATTTTCCATTGGAAAATTTACTTGGAAAACAGCATGTTACATCATATGCAACATGATGGCATTTCTAATCCTAACTAACGATGATCACAGATGATAACGTCATGTCAAATATGTATGTATATAATATATAATGTACAACAATATTGGCAATATTGAACTGCTGTGAAGAAGTCATTCTTCAATTATATGATATCCAGTTCTTCCCAGCGCATGTTACAAGAGGAATTTAATATGCTTTGAATTTATACAATTTTATTAATAAAAATAAATTTAAAAAATTTATTTTCTAATTTTTTAGCCATTTTTCAATGACATTTTTAATGACTAATCCGATAAAACAATATCTATGGAAAATTTTCTTCAGAAAATCTAAAAAACTGGTCAACAAAGTACAGTCAAAGCGTCGCTGGAAAGCAAATATTTTATACTTTCTTTTGGAAGTTTTCCTTTTTTTATTTTTTAAGCATACAAAACCCATGTCAATTCATGCAGAAATACATAGATGCGAAAACAGGGAATTTACGTATAGGAAAATATAAAGAATTCAGTCCTCGTTTTTGCCTGACAATTTCCCCCTCAATATCAAGCGATTTTCCGGGTAAGGATGCTTCTTCACATATTTAGACATGCTGCCTTCATTTTGCACATGTGACGCATCGAATTCTCTTTGCTAGGGAGTATGGGGTGGATTGATTTTCGTGACGGAGATCAGGAGAAAAGGGCAGTGTTTGAGACTTGGGCAGATTAGACAATGGCAAAATGTTCCAACTGGAGAAACTCGAGGACTCTGGCAAATAATCACGTGGATGCGGTGATGCTAACTTCATCCCAAAACCCCACCATCAACCACACCACGGTCTCGTTGCCGTCTCTCACACAGATGGACATGGGGTGAAATAAGGGGTGGATATAGCTACAGGCGGTTTACAGGGAAGAGCATGTGTTCAGAATTTCATTATTTCTACTACTTGACTCCCGGCATATTCCATCTTATGCTTGTGGCTTCGTTTTTTTTTTTCACTTCCCACCCTGTGTGCACAATGCAAGGGATGGAAAAGTTAGCCCCAAAGTACAAAACATCAAATTTTCTGCACTACATGGAACAAGATGTGTTCTTTTTGGCTATTGCAAAATTTCTCCCCAAAAACAAGAGCAGGGCAATGTTGCAAAATAACATGCAATGTTTGTACATAGAAAACTCCCAAAAAATACAAAATTTAAAAATGATTTTCCCTTTTAATTTCTTATCTGCATAAAATCTCAATTTTCCCAGGATTTTAATTAATTTTCCATGGAGAGAGAGAGAGTCAAGAGTTCATTAATTTTTAATAGTGTTTTAGCAACAACAAAAAATCTCCTTCTCTGTGAGAAACTTTATGTATTTCTCTCTGTCGCGCAAAACCCAAAAAAGTTCATCTTATTGTTGGCAAGTATAATTAATCATTTACTGTTTTTTGCATCTTCATCATAATAAAAAGCAGATTTTCACATTAAAACAGCATGAAGGCAAGACTCCATTTCATAAATTAAAATTACAATTTTTCATAAAATCACGCTTCGCTTCACTCTCTACAATAAAAAGCAACAAAGCACATAATAGGCAGTAAGAGGGCGGGGGTGGAGGGATAAATAACGATATATACATTTTGCATAGAAGGGGAGGTTACACCGCAAAAAGATCCTTAAAGATTTGATTCAATGCGAAAATTGCTGCTATTGTGTTGAAATTCAAAATGATTTTCCTTCAAATTCTTTTTTTTTTTTAAGAAAATTATATATGTGCACATATGCATATTTTTGTGCAAATAAAATAATTAAACAACTCCACCTCTTTAAGCATCCTTTTGTTAATGAAATTGCGTCCAAAATAAATTTTAAAATCCACATGTTCTCCAACTAAAAGTGAATTAGAGTACGTGTGAAATTTCCGTTGAGAAAATAATTTCCCCAATTAAATTTATTCAGGAAAATTGTGCAAATGTTCATCATTACGTTGAACTTATGAAGAGTGGGTGTTGTAGCCAAAATTGCACCACAAAGCAACCCCAAAATTTACTCATTTTACCAACCCCCGTAAAATCCACTTTCAGTGAATTTCACTCCATGGCGAATCCTCCTAAGGATGGTTATGTGTTCCGTGAAGAATGAGGAGGGCTAAACACGATTTTCCGGCCTTGATTTTCATTCAACTTCCCCCACAATAAATTGCAACATGCCTACAAGTTGTGTGTCTATTTCTGCCCCTCGGGTTACAAAAGATGAGACGACAACTGTGGGTGGGTGGAGATATAAAATTCTACTTCTGTTAATTCCTACTATTTACATTAATTTACATTCTCAATCTCTCTCTGTTGCTTTCTCTCTCTTTCCCACAGCTCTATCAGCTATATATTATTTTCTCTCGTGAAAAGGATGGAGGATTTTTTCCACAATTCCTTGAAATGGAATTAGAAGTAATGCAGAAAAATAAATTTTTGCTGTAGCTCTCAAATGAAAAGGATTTATGCTTACATGCTAAAATATGCATAATGTGAAAATATTTATTTTTGCCTCTCATCTAGCATTAGAAAATACAAGCATGATGATCCATGAATCCGATGTTTGTGGAATGCACGTCAAATAGCCGATGGCTATGTTGGAATAAATTGTGTTTATGCTATATAAATTAATTCAGATAGAGCTCCGACTTATTAATGATTTATTAAAGTGAGAAAATATATCAAAAATTGTAATATAAATTGATTTTAAATGTTGCAAAGGAAAAGAAATATTAATCATCTGAAAGAACCTTATTAATTTAAATAATTTCAACTGATTTTAACTATTAAAAAGCAACTGAAGCAATAAATTAAAATAAATGTCCCTGTTTTGTAGCACACAATTGTATGCGAAGAACATTAATCCTGCCACAATATTGCGCTTGTATCGTTGCGAATCGCCGCAGAGTTTGCAAACTGAGGAGAATTTCGGGGAAAGGGGTTCAAAATCAAAAACATAAACACTGTGCCTTTACAAACAAAGTATTGCTCTTCAGCAACATTGAACACAAGGGTGTGGGCCAATAAAAATCATCCGAATTGGCATTGTGCAGAAGCGAGAAAATATCCTTCTTGTTGATGCTGGTTACAAAGCCATGCCGTATGTGTGTGTGTACAAATAATACAAAAGAAGAGGTTTATTTGCAAAAGGGAGAATTTTCCACATATCCCTCATGAAAAGATTTTGCACGATTTGTAAAACGAGGCGAATTTATGTAAAAGCGTGGCTGTTAAAACTATCACACCGGGGAAGTGCTACAAAGCTAAAACATGCTGTTAAAAACTAAATCCACCCCCTCATACCCATCGTACATCACGCAGTAACACTAGTTGCGATGCTATATAATTGTGCACTAGGGGTGCTCACGCGGTGTTGGTTGTTAACCGCCCAGCAAGCAAACCAAAATCCATTAAACATGCGGGAAACTGCAACAAACAAATAAATAGTGTGACAATCGTCGTGAAGCGCTTTAGCGCGCTGTGCTGCCTTTTCCCACCTCATAAATATTTATAAGGCGATATAAAGTCGTGTGAATGCAAACCCCCTTGAGAAATACAACCACACCACAAGTGGAATAAAGAATACGAGCGGCTAGTTTAATTCTCACTTAAATCAACCATTTAGCATTTTGAATCCTCCCGGGGGGATGTTCTTTGCGGAGGAAATAAGGTCGAACAGGTCGGGGTAAAAGGCGCAGTATCGATTTGTTGCAAATTCTTTCTGCAGTTCATTTGCATTTCAAAAATCCCGCTCTCTCTCTTTGTATTTAAACACCCCTTTTTTTCGACAATTTCGAGAATAAATTGTAACGATGATAGTCTCCTAAATCACTCAGAATGCATATAAAGTAATTGGGTACATTCTTAGCTGGACATTTTAGTGTGATTCATGGAATTTCAGAGCATGATTTAAGGGTTTGCTTCTCATGGAATTCTGATCTCACAAGAGTCCACGCGAGTTTGCTTCAAAATATTTTAATGGAACTTTAATTGTGTTTTCTCGGACACAAAGAAATATGTTAATGTATGTACGTCCGATTTAACGTATTTGTTTGTGCAATGTTTAATTGAACATTATAAGGAGAACTTATTATTTTTCTGCTTTTAATAAAATTGAACGATTTTTTAAGTATTTATGCTTTGCTTGATAGAGTTTTATTGATAGAGTTAACGAAAAAAATTTGTTGAGTTGGGGGCGTTGGGGCCTAACCGACACAGGCTCAATCCATGAGTTGAAGTTTTTTAAATATTTTTATCATTTTTGGGAACTTTTACTTCATTTTTTTGTATTACCAAGATAACTATTTATCAACATATCGCTAGAATCCAATGTAAAGGCTAAAATATCCTTCCTATACAGGATCAGACTCTCATGAAACTATATAACTTTATTCCAGGTTACCAAAGACTTGAAAAGAATTCACAAAAGAACAAAGTTTCACAACCAAAAAGTCAATCATAACGCGTCCAGTTATAAGAGTTGGTGTCCCACAACGTATAGAAGTTTGTTTATGCGTTGTAATACTATTTGTGAGTTGTATTAGTAGGCAAAGGTGATTTTTTTGTGAACTTCAGTAATTTGATGCAAAAAATGGTTATATCTCTGCTTCTATAAGGCCTACAGAAATTTCTTGACTAGTTATGGAAAGGTATTGAAATAAACTATAATCTGACATATATTTCGATACATTTCAAGGTCACCTCTAGAACACAAAATGGCGGATTTTTGTTTCACCAAAACAGTTTTTGGCATTTTTTATCCTGAAGGAATAGTTCTAGAGGTTTCTGATGTTCTAGAAAGTTGTAGAGTTTTGCAAAACCTTTAATTTGATACTAAGATGAGCAAAATCGGTCAAGCCATTCAGGAGATATGGCTCTTAGAACTTTTCAAATTCAAGAATTTTTCAAACTGCGATATCTTCTAAACGGCGACATAGATTTTCTTCATTTTCGGACTGGTGAAAGATATTGAGTCAGGCTACAACATATCAAAATTTAAAAGATTTGCCTAATGGGGATTCGGAGATATTGCCCCTTAAAGTTAGGCAATTTTTGTTTTTGATTTTACCGCCTCTTGCGGATGTTTTTGGAACTTGAAATGTTCTAGACAGTTGTAGGGCTTCGCAATACCTTTCATTTGATACCAAGATGGTCAAAATCGGTCAAGCCGTTCTCGAGATATATCGAAAAAACACTTTTTGCTTTAGGCCGCCATATTTGCTAAACCGCTTGACCGATTTTCAAGTATGAATTGTTGATGAAAATGTCTCACTGAGCTCTACAACATACTAAAATTTCAGACCTCTAGCTGTAAGGGAAGTGGTTGACGGTAGTTCAAAATGGCGGATGGCGGCCATCTTGAATTTTGAAAATGCGAAAAAATGAAATTTTACACCCACATTTCTATAGAAAACTTCAAACCGGAAGTCTCTATCTGTTACCGTTCTCGAGCTATAAGGCAAAGTTTGGACCACCGGCAGGCCGGCCGGAAGGCCGGCCGGCAGGCCGGCCGGATCAAAAAATTTCCACCACTATTT